>NC_133661.1:19021045-19300414 GCF_037893015.1 Macrotis lagotis
TGGAGGGAGTAGAGCTGCCATTCCAAGTATGAAGACTCTTTGCATACAATTGCTATTGATTCTGAAAGTGTTTGGGAGGACCACCAGGATGGTGATGGATATCCAGATCAAGCTATTTGAGTATTAGGTGAGAGAATAATAGGTATTTATTCTGGAGAAAAGAAGTCAGAGTTTCTAACCTTTATCTTATATCATAAATTTCTATGGCAGGCTGATGAAGTCAGTGGATACATTCTCTGAATGATGTTTTTAAATGCATAGAATAAAATACATAGGATTATAAAGAAAACCAATCATATGGAAAATCAGGTATCAAAATGTTTTCTCATCTAAATTCATGAGTCCACTGAAATCTATCCACAGATCCTTTGGGGATTCCTTGATCACTGACTTAGAGGGACCCAGAAAGCTACCCTCAAATATAGTGTGCTATAATGTTGAGAAGAGATTAATTTTCAACTTGGTTGGAGAGAAGCAGATCTTGGTTTGATATTAAAAAATCTTCCTAATTATTAGTACTACCCCCAGAGTAAGACAGGTCACCCCAAGAGGGAGTGGAAATATATCCTTCACTAGAAATATTCAAGCAAAGACAGGATGATCATTTGTCAGGAATTTTTCCAAAGGGGATTATTTTATTTTTCAAGCACAGGCTACAATGGATAGCCACTTCCATCTAAGATTCTATGGTTATATAAGTTAGTGAGTGATAAAGGAAAGCAAAACTCAGACAAAATGCTTTGGAAAAGTTTGAAAAGTGAGATAGTTCTAATGTCTCTCATTGGGGAAGATTCTATAAGAACCTGAACAGAGTCTTGAAAGAAAAGGATTTTGAAATGTAGAAAAGAGAACCAGGTAGAAAGATCAATAAAAACAGAAATCCTAAGGAATAAAAAAAACAATATATTGAGATGCTTAATAGCTTCAGTAGAGTTGTAGGATACAAACTAAACACGAAAATCAAAAGCTTTTTTTGTAATAACAATTCAAGAGACAATGAAATAAAATAAATAAATAAAAGGAAATAAAAATGAAATAAAATAAAAGGAAATACCATTCAAGATAACTCCCAAATGCATAAAGTATTTGGCTAAAGATTTACTAAAACCCCTAAAATACTTGTGGAAATTCAATTACAAAGGGCTGCATAAAGAAACAGATGCTTACTAACTCTGTGAGTATTTTTTTTAGGTTTTTGCAAAGCAATGGGTTTAAGTGGCTTGCCCACAGCCACACAGGAAATTATTAAGTGTCTGAGGCCAGAATTGAACTCAGGTCCTTCTGACTCCAGGACTGATGCTCTATCCACTGCACCACCTACCTGTTCCACTATGAGTTTCTGCAAGTCATTTAAGTTATTTGTCTTAATCAATTGGAGAAGGGAATGGGAAGCCACTCTAGTATCTTTATCAAGAAAATCCCATGAATAATATTGGCATGCTATGATTCATTGGACAACAAAGAATCAGACATAACTAAACAGCCTTTAAAAAATAAAGAACTACTTATCTAGCTAGAACTATTTAGTGTTCATGGGTGGGTCATGCTTATATAATAAAAATGACCATACTATCAAAGTTAATTTACATTTTAATGATATACAATCAAACTATCAAAGTGATTACACTATAAGACTTGGTAAAATAAAAAAAATGTAGTCAGAGAAACAAAGGAACTAGACTATCCAGGGAAATAATTAAAAAGCTAAGAACACACCTACAAAAAATCAAAGTATATTTAAAAGCAGCAATCATCAAAACCATTTGATATTGGTTAAGTAAAATGGACCAATGAAACAGGCTAGAAAAGGGAGAATCAGAAATGATAGAACTGTCTAAGAAACTAGACAACATAAATTACTTGGAGGAAAACTGGAGGGAAAGCTGGAAAAGAGCCTGCAAGAAAACCCATCATCTTGTGTTATCTTCAACAATAATTATAAAGGATATATGATCCCCATGAAAAATTAGAGAAGAAGCTAAATTAAAATCCATTCACATAAGTAAATAGATATATTCTTTCCTAAAAGAAAAAAAAGAAAAAAGATAGCTTTGATTACATGAAATTAAAAGTTATACACAAAATTAATGTGTTTAGGATAAAAGAGGAATCAGTTATATAAGAAAAAAAAACTTTGTATCTTTTTCTTTTTTGTGAAATATTTTATTTATTTTGAATTTTACAGTTTTTGCCCCAATCTTGCTTTGTGTCTAATATTTCTAATAAGGTTTTGTTAACCAAGATGCTAGAAAGCTAATAGATAAGAGAGACTGACAGATAGTAGGTGTGTGGATGTGCATGTGTATTTATAAATAAAACCATTTTCCATCAAGCAAGTGGTCAAAGATCTGAAAAATTCTCAAAGGTTCAGGTGTAGCCTATTAACTATATGAAAGAATGCTCCAAATCTCCAAAATTAAGAGAAATACAAATCAAAACAATCCTGAGTTTTCACCTCAGACCCTAATAATTGGCAAAAAAAAATGACAAAAGATGGGAAGAGTTAATCTCAGAGTGGCTAGAAGACAAGCACCCTAGTGCATTATGGGTGGCACTGTGAATCAGTACAGCCATTTTGGAAAACAATTTGGAATTTTACAATAAAGTGACTAAAGTGTTTATCTTTTGATAGAGAGATTCTACTACTAGATATATCCCAAGGACGTCCCTTAAGCAAAAGTCCCTAAACCTCAAAATATTTGTAATAGAACTTAATGTTATTGCAAAGAAACATAAACAAATTAGATACTTAGTATGGCTCAACAAATTACACAAATCAAATATGATGAATACAGAGAAGCATGACAACATAGAGATTTCTACAATCTGATGCAGAGTGAAGAGAATCAAAAACCCAATATATACTATGACTACAACAATGAAAATTGAAGGAACAGTCACAAAATTATAAAGAATTAGTGTTGCTAAATTACAAAGAACAAACATGGCTCCCAAGAAAAGAAATCAGCATTCTCCCTGTTCTCTACCCCCCTTCATCTGCAGAAGTAGGAGGCCCACTGCTGTGAAAATCAGACTTTTTTAATGTATTGATCAGTTTTGCTGATTTTGTTCCTTTCTTCCTCTTTTTCTTCTTTTTCTTTAAAAAATATCTATTAAATGAGTGAGCCCTCTGGGAGGAAAGAGCTCAAGGGAAACCGGAGAAATTTTAGTGATGAAAACAAAATATATTCATTAAATTTTTCTGTTTTAAAAAATGGGGGTTATTATTGTTATTGATCATTCACTACTCTCAGTGGACTAAATGTTGGCTTTCTGAATTCAACTGTGATCTCTAAGCCCAATTCAACCAAAAATGACTTTTTGTGAGGTTGTATGAGTGTTTTTTTATGTGAGTATATGTGTGTGTATGTGTGTGTGTGTGTGTGTGTGTGTGTGTGTGTGTGTGAGGTGATCCCTGCATACACATTACACCGATACGTCTAGATATGTAAATATATTAATATGGGGAGGAACAGAATGAAGTCTCTTGATCTCCTTTGATCAATAAAGCAGCAAAGATCCATTAAATGCCAGACACTTTGGGGCCGTTAAGTGGCATAAGGGAAAGAACTGGGCCTGGAGTCAAGAAGATTCATCTTCCTGAGTTCAAATCTGGCCTCAGATACTTTCTAGCTATGTGACCTTGGGCAAATCACCTAACCCTGTTTGCCTCAGTTACCTCATCTGTAAATTGAAATAAAGAAGGAAATGACAAACCACTCTAGTAACGTTGCCAAGAAAATTCCAAATGGGATTGTGAAGATTCAGACAGAACTAATCAACCAATTCAACATGTTAAGTCCTGGACAAATGCCATCTATGTTCCCCAAAGGTCCTAGGGTCATAGATTCGGAAGTAGAAGGAAGGGGTCTGGCATGTAGTTGATAATTAATTGATTTGAACTGAGACCAATCCCACCACATCATTTAAAATTATTAGGTTATTTTCCCTAAGCCCAAGGCTTTAGAACAAAGAACAATATAGAGGTTGTCAGTTCTGGGAGTTAGTCACTACAAAGACAGGATTTGAACTCACATCTTTTAGTTCTTACTCCATTGTTCAATCCACCACCATAACTCTCCAAATGTTATAAATGGTATTGAGTAGCGTCCTAGGCTTGCTGGATTCCAATCTCACCTTCATTAACTGTGTTACCCTAGGAAAGTCATTTAACTTCCCCAGGCCTCAGTTTCCTTGGTAAAATGGGAAGTTTGGATTGAATAGCTTCTAAATTTTCAGTCTCTAATTCAATAACCCTGAAGACCTCTATTAATGTACTCAGTATATTTGTGGCTTGAATAAACTTTAAGATGCAGTAAGCTCACACACTTACCAATCTTAGTTCCCATCTTCTGAAATAAAAGGTAGCTTCTCAATATGCAGACAGTGGGCCTGGAGATTACAGAGGGGGGTAGAAAATAGATGCTCATTTTATGAAGGAACAGAGACCGCAGGGCTACAATATTTCCCTTAATATGATTTTCTCTTGCTGCTGTGTATTTTATAACTATTCTTTTGCAGAAGAAAAAAAATGAGCCCAAGTTGCTGAGGCAGTGGTTTTGGAGGCTTGAGTTAGGAAGGCGATTCTGGGAGCCGATTAGTGCAGGCATTCTGTGATTTAGATGAGGGCTGGGAGCCAGGGCTCCCTTTGGCAAACATCTTCCATCATGTAAAAATGACACATGTGTTCTTAGCCAACATGGAGATTAGTGCATATATGCAGATTCATAAGGAAATCAGAATGATCAGGAGAGAAAATAGGGAATGATTCCGTCAATGGCATCAGAACCCCAAACAACTAAGTCTCTTGTGACAATGAGTTAGCAGGGACCCAGAGCTTTGGTAAATGACTCTACTGTGTGAGCTTGCAATGTTCTGATCACCACAGTCAGACATACTATAATTGTCTCTAATCTAGTGAAGTCCTCTTGGTCTTCTTCACTAACAAAGGAGGGGAACCAACCGTGTGATTTCAAATGACTTTCAGTCCATCTTCTCTATAGAATTCTTCTACAAAAGAAACCATACAGGAGACCAGAAAAGATGAAGAAACAAAGAAACAAACATTTATTAAGCCCTTTTACAAATATTATTTCATGTGATTCTCACAACATCCCTTGGGAGCTAAGGAATAATATTATCCCCGTTTACAGTTGAGGAAACTAAGGCAGGTAGAGAGTGTGGCTGCTCCAAGGTCACGTAACTTGTGTCTTAGGTCAGATTTGAACTCAGGCCTTCTGGATTCCAGGGTCAGTACTCCATCCACTGCACCACCTTGCTGACAAGACAAGACTCCCCAAAGTTTCACTACTGTGTTGTTGTTTCTGTTATCTAGTCATTTCTGACTAGGGTGTTCTTGGCAAAGAAGCTGGAATGGTTGGCCATTTCCTTCTCAAGCTCATTTTACAGATGGGGAAACTGAGCTAACAGGGTTAAGTACTTACCCAGGGTCTCACAGCTAGTATCTAAAGCTGGATTTGAACTCAGGAAGATGAATCTTCCTTCTTCAGGGCTGGCACTCTAGCCACCAAACCACCTCACTATAGTTCCAAGAGAGAAATTTGGTGCTTCTGACTTACCCATGTGGCAACTGGTTCTTTGGGACAGACATCAGGAGTCAGCCAGCATGTGAGCAACAAATGGCTTATAATTCAAACTATGTTTCTGCATCAATAAAACCACTTGCCTATAAACATATAAGAAACCACTATTACATATTGTCAGCCAAGACATGTAAATAAATATACCTGAAGCTTAAATCTTCAGCCCTGCTTTTTAAGGTCCAAGAACACTTCCATCTCTTTTTGGTTGGTCGTCTTTAGCTGCTCATTCTTCCTGTAGCTCTGGGGGTCTATTGCTTCTAACAAGGAGAGTCAGATTTAATGTAGAAGCCTCTCCATCGCAATGGATCTGGGGATTGATAAGTTTCAATCTGATTCTCGGATTTGATCCAGGATAAAAAAAAACCTTAAAAAAAAAATTTGATCCAGGATGAGATCTCTTCCTACTTCTTCTGAATTCCCTCAAAGAAAAGGAGAACTCACTGATTGAGTCATACCCAGCTAACGATTTTTAAAAGTTTCAGTGGAAGGGCTGCTAGGTGGCACAGTGGATAGAACACCAGCACTGGGGTCAGAAGTGTTTGGGTTCAAATCTGGCCTCAGACAATTAATAATGACCCCATTGCCTTGCAAAAACTAAAAATAAAATAAAATAAAAAGTTTCAGTGGAGAGGGAAACTGCTCCTGGGCAGCCTACAGCCCTCTATCTCTTATTTCAGAAATGAAGAAACTTTCCTCAATCAAAGATTTCTAACTCATAAATTTTTTTTAAAAAATCAATCAATCAAGAAATAATTATTAACTGCTTACTATATACCAGGGACTATGCCAAACTCTGAGGCTGCAAAGAAAGACAACAACAGTTTCTGCCTTCAAGGATTTTACACACTGATGATGGAGAACCAGTATGGTCAGATTTATATAGAACAGATAGTAGATATTCTGAAAGGGAAAAGAACCAGAAATTAATAGAACTGGCCAAGCTTTGCTGCAGAAGGAAGGATTTAAGCTGAAGGTCCAATAAGGAACTAAATATAAATTCTGGGGATCCTTTGCCTAATGTTCACTGTCATTGATAAGTCAGATCTCCCAAGGCAAGATGAAATCAGATTGTTCACTCAGGACTCTCATGGCAGTTGCAGACAGTCAGGGTAATGCTTCTCTAATACTATTGGCCTAAGCCTCTATTTCAATATATCCTTCCCTATCTCTAGCATTCAATACTATTGTATCTCCCTGATCTCATGAATATTATCCACTAATATGCATCTTGGTGTCATTTTGACCAATTAATGGCAAATAGATATTACAAAGGAATATTTTCCGAGAAGACATAGCAAGAACAAATGTCTGAACATTTCCCCTAATACCTTTTATCTTTTATACCGCTGTGGTCCCTGGGGCACATGTATTCTGACAAAGTAGCTTCTAAGACGTGTTCACCCTATACCAATTGATTTTCTAGTTGATAAACCCAAAGAGTCCGGCTTCTGGGATAAGAACTCCCTCTTTGATAAAAAAAAAAAACTACTGGAAAAACTGGAAGACAGTAGGGAAGGTCCTCATGTAGGACTCAACATCTTGGCTCTGGGTTCAATCTGCTTCTAAGTCCTGGTAGTTCCTCAGAGCTGTGTTGGTGGACCACTAATTCTGGCATGAATTTTTATCCCTGGATCTCCAGAGATTCATTCTCCCAATATTTCAAAAGTCTTATCATTTCAGCCTGGGATCTAAGAGGGACAGAAGGAACAGCAGTGTGCTACTATTTACTACTCAACTCTCAAGATTCACAGAGTATATAGTTGTGGACTATATGCTTCTAAACTTGATGAGGATAAATAGAAAACATAATTTTCAGTCATCAAGACATCGTTAACATTTAAACATAAAATAATTGATTAAATAAGTCACAATTTTTAAAATAATATATTTACTCAATAGAATGAAAAAGTAGGAAAAATTGTGGCTATAGGTGGGGTGAGTGAGTCAGCCTTAACGAGAGAGAGAGAGAGAAACATCATTCTGGGGAGATTTAAGATCAGGGCTACACGCAGACTACAAAAAAAAAAGACAAGAGTGAGATAATCAATGACATAGTGGAAGATAGACAGTCAAGGAACAGGCCAGTAGAGACCAAGATCAAAAGTCATCTGGCAAATACTACAAGATGAAGAAGGTAAGGGAGTCAAATTTGAGGGTGATAACCAAAGTTCTCATTCTCTCTCTCTCTCTCTCTCTCTCTCTCTCTCTCTCTCTCTCTCTCACACACACACACACACACACACACACACACACACACACACACACATAAATGTATATACATATATATATGTATACACAAAGAGTTAATAGAAATCTCTCAGAGAGAGAGAGAGAGAGAGAGAGAGAAATATAGAGAGATTGGTGAGCTCCAATTAATTATCCAGTAGAAGCTGTTTTCCCTCTGAGTCAGAGAGGTAGTTTGATGTAATAAAAAAAGAGTAATGAAGTTAATTTAACTAAGAGATTAGTATAGTACAGAGTTGAGAACTCTGCTTCAGCTAATAGAGTTGGATTTGAACCCTGGCTCTTCCATTTACTAGCTATCTTTGGGAAAGTCATTGAAAGTTTCAAAGTCTCAGTTTTCTTATGGTATAAAATGAGCAGTCTGAACTAAACATATCAGATGCCCATTATAAGGATATCATTGAAAACCGGCAGATGAAGACTCTTTGACTGAAGCACAGGCAGAAATTGTAGGTTTAACTCACAATGGAAAAGGTGAAGAATAGAACCAAGATTTGTACTTGGACATAAAAGTTTTCCTGGTATGCTCAAAGACTCCATTGTACTCTGTGAGAAGTGTTTAAGAGGTCTACTCTTTCACAGAATGAAATCATGTAAAATGATCTTGTAGGGCCCCTTTCAAGTCTAAGACTGTGTGGACTGAGTCAAAATTGCTCTCTTTCAAGCTACCTGGCCAAAGTCAATGTTTTTTTTTAATGTTTCCTTCCTTCTTTTCTCTTCCTAGAGTCACTGAAAAAGCACTCATTTCCAAAAGTAATGGGCAAATCACTTCCTTCTCGATGATATACAGTCCTTCTTGGAAGACCAAAAAAAAAAAAAAAAATGTTCTAAGCAGCAAGTGTTGGGGGAAAATGGTTGCCACTTAAAAAGAAAAAAAAATAGGTTGAAATCAATGGCCTACTTATAAGATTTATAACTAAAATGGAGACCAGTGCCCTTGTCCAAACCTATTTTTTAATAGATAAAAAAATTGAGGGGCAGCTAGGTGGTGCAGTGGATAGAGTACTGGCCCTGAAGTCAGGAGTCCCTGAGTTCAAATCCGGCCTCAGACGCTTCATAATTGCCTAACTGGGAGGCCTTGGCCAAGCCAATTAACCCCATTTACCTTGCAAAAACCTAAAAAATTTTTTTAAAAAATTGAAATCTAGAGAGATCAGTTAATACAGCTTTCAAGTGGTATTTCATTTGGGTCCTAGGAAGGCAAGAATAGACATTGTTAATGTCTCCTTCCTCCACTCTTTTCCAATGAAATCTTTGATTCCTTCAAGGAAAGGAAGTAGGCAAGGCAGAATCAGAAACTCCATAAAAACAACTCTAAAACACTTTTCAGGCAAATAGATCAGATCTAAATAACCAGGAAAATAGCAACTGTTCACGGATAGTCCAAGATAAGATATGAAAAATGACAATTCTGCCTAATGAACTATTTATTTAGTGCTAGATCAAGTACATTTCCAAAAAATTATTTTAATGAGCTAGGAAAATGTAACCAAATTCATACGGAGGAAACAAAAAGTCAGGAATATCAAGGGATTTAATGAAAAAATTCAAAAGAAGCCAACTAAGCCTTACCGTATCTAAAGTATCAGTCATCAAAACTGTCTGGTGCTGGCTAAGAAATAGAGCGGTGGAACAATAGAATAGATTAGGTGCAAAAGAGACAGCAGAATATGATTTTAGTAATCCGCTATTTGATAGACCCAGAGAGTCTGGCTTCTAGAATAAGAACTCACACTTTGATTAAAAAAAAAAAAAACTACTGGGAAAACTGGAAGGTAGTAAAGAATAAAAAAATTCTGATGAACCCAACATCTCACACACCCCATACAAAGATAAGATCAAAATGGGTGCATGATTTAGATAAAATACAATATTTTAAGCAAATTGGAAGAACAAGAAATAGTTTACCTGTCAGATCTATGGAAAGGGGAGTAGTTTATAACCAAGGAAGAGACAGAGAACATTATAAAAAGCAAACTGGATAAATTTGAATTTATTAAATTAAAAAAACTTTGCACAAACAAAACCACTCTAATCAAGATCAAAAGAAATTTAGTAAATTGAGAAATAATTTTTATAACTAGTGTTTCTGAAAAATGACTCATTTCTAAAATATATAAAGAACTGAGTCAAATTTATAAAAAAAAAGTTATTCCTCAATTGATAAATGATCAAAGGATATGCAAAGGCAATTCAGTCAGATGAGGAAATCAAAGCGATCCATAGTCATATGAAAAATTGCTCTAAATCATTACTGATTAGAAAAATGCAAATTAAAGCATCTCTGAGTTACCACCTCACACCTCTCAGACTGGCCAATGTGACCAGAAAGGACAATGATCAATGTTGGAAGGGATGTGGGAAATCTGGGACACTGATGAATTGTTGATGGAGCTGTGAAAGGATCCAACCTTTCTGGAGGGCAATTTGGAATTATGCCAAAGGGCAATAAAACTGTGCAGACCCCTTGATCCAGCAACTCCACCACTAGGTCTGTATCCTGAAGAGATTATGAAAAAGGATAAAAACCCCACATGTACAAAAAATATTTACAGCAACTTTGTTTGTAGTGGCAAAGTATTGGGAAATGGGTCAACAAATTGTGGTATATGTATGTGATGGAATGCTATTGTTCTAATAAGAATCAGGAGGGATGGGATTTCAGAGAAGCTTGGAAAGACTTGCATCAATTGATGCTAAGTGAGATGAGCAGAACCGAAGAACACTGCACACTCTATAGCAACATAGGGGTGATCAACCTTAAAGGATTTTCTCCCTCCTTCAGTGCAATAATCAGGGACAATTTTAGGGGATCTGTGAAGAATACTGTCTTTATTCAGAGAAAGAATTGTGGAGTTTAAACAAAGACCAAAGATTATTATCTTCAATTGTTTTTTTTAAAAAAAAAAGTTGTTTTATGCATTACACAATTTTGCTACCTCTGATATTTTCTTTCTTCCTTAAGGATATATTTTTTTCTCTCAATGCATTCAATTTGATTTATGCTTATCATGAAAACAAATGTAAAGACTTTCAGATTGCCTTCTGCTGGGGGGAAGGGAAAATGGTAAAATTCAAAACTTTGCAAAATAAAGTTGTAGAAATGACTATTGTATATAATTGGAAAACAAATAAAATATTTATATTTTTAAAAAGGAATGGAAGCAGGACCAGAGATTGACTCAGAGAGAATATTAGGCTAGAATTAGACCTGATCTTATCCTCCATATATTTTCTTAAATCTAATCTGATCTTAAATACCTTTAGTCTAGAGCAGGGGTGGAAGTGTCCAGCCTGTGGACTGTATTGATCTGGTGCTGCAAAAGCAACCACAGGCAGGACTCAAAAATTCAATAAATCTAGGAGGTTTTTAATTAATTAATTAATTAATTAATTAATTAAACTTTTGACCAAATAAAGCCATGAATGAGGCTATAAATATGCACCAAATGTACTTTGGTAGACAAAGTATTCCCTACCCCATGCCTAGAGGATCTAATTTCAAGCTATCATTCCTAGGTGTGGCTAGGTGGTGCAAGTGGATAGAACACCTGCCCTGGAGTCAGGAGGACCTAAGTTCAAATCCAGCCTCAGACACTTAATAATTATGTAGCTGTGTGGCCTTGGGCAAGCCACTTAACCTTGTTGCCTTGCCAGAAAAAAAAATTTTTTAATTAAAAAAAATCAAACTATCATTCCTGATGACTATCGCTTAATGGGAAAGAAGGTCCCAAACTCTATGGCCAGGGTTTGATTCCTTTCCCCTTAGAAAGTTCCACAATGCACACATAACAAAGAGCAAAGAAATCCATTAATCCCAGTTGGTAGCAAAAATAAAAATCAAAGAATATATTCATAAGATGGCATAGATCAGACAACATATATTAAAGAAGTTCTGCCTTGGAAATGAGGTAGTGAATTCTAGATTTTGACTAAAGGAAAATCTTTCAAAGTCTCTAGAATAGCAAGCTGTAACTGGGGACAGGATTGAAGTTGTACATTTTGGCTTCTTCTGGGAAGTTGTTTTCTCCCTTTAGTGACCTGAATAGAAGTTGATATCATGCATCATATCTCTCAAATCCAAAAGTCAAGAACCCAAAGTATCTGATAATCGGATCTCTCTTCTCTTCTGCTCTTCACATCTCTACCTGTCACTAAGGCAGGTTCTAGGCATTGGGTAATCAATCTCTATCAATGAGGAGTGAGTCCTATACAACTGGCCTTTTGATCCAGGCTTAAATGAGTGTTTATGGATTTCAGATATAACATGACTCAGTGGAAAGAGGAGTCAGAAGTCCTGTTTTAAATCTTTGCACATTCACTTACCACCCAATAAAATTAGGGGGTTGAGCTAAGCAACTTGATCCCTTCCATCTCAAGTTCTATGATCAGTAGGAAAGGATCTAGGTTTAAATCTGAGCTATTCTGTTTACTCCTTGTATAAATCATAAACTACCTGGGCCTTCTCTTCTTCATCCTTCACAGAAAGAGACTGAGTTGTTTTCTCGTTCCCGATTCATGATCCAATGACTCTAGAGCCAATCTTCTGCCAGCTAGCTTTATTTTACAGTGTGATTATTCAAAAATCAGTCATTCAGTGGAGAAGCATTTATTTAATATTTATTAGTAAGGGGTGTCTAGGTTGCACAGTGGATAGAGCACCAGCCCTGGAGTCAGGAGGACCTGAGTTCAAACCCGGTCTCAGACCCTTAATAATGACCTAGCTGTGTGGCCTTGGGCAAGCCACTTAACCCCATTGCCTTATTAAAAAAAACCTAAAAAAAAATACTTATTAGTACCTGTACTAAGGATGGAATGGAAGGCAAAAAACAAGTGCTAGTTATTAATTAAAAAAAAAGCCCTTGACCTTAAAAATATTGTGTCTCTTGGAGTAGACAACACAAAAAGTGCTAGGTGTGTAAAATATAAATAGATTGGGTAGGAGGTAATTTCATGAGAATACCCATGCAGCAGGAGGCCAGGGGGAGCCAAACTATTTAAATATCCAGATTTTCTTTCCAGATGAAAATATTTATTGATTTGATAACACTGGTAAAAATTGTGTTCAGCAAGAATCATTTCTTCATCTACTTCAGAGATACCCTCAAAAGAATATTTCTACCCTCTCTTCCTTCTCTCTATAGCATGTCTACCTCAACTTGTATGCCAAGGTCCACCATCTTTTCCATGAGTACAGCTAACAGCCAGAAAGAAGACACCCACCCACCAAGCATTCCCCATGCTGTTCACCTTTTCAGGCCCTGCACACTTGATGTTCCAGGGGGCAGACAGAAATGGACCATTCATAGAAAGCAAAAAATCAACTTCAATTCCTTCTCTCTGATCCATGATAATCTCTTCTTTAAAAAGAGTTCAGGGATGTTGACTATACTTCCTCTTTTTCTTTCCAGTGATTTCCATGAACAATTCCATACAATGAGTAAGACAGGTGATGGAAAATTGGTTCACGTGCCTGAACAACTAAAACCATAAAAGAGGAAAGACCCTGGCTCCTGATGTCAGAAGCCTGGACTCAACTCAATACAAGTCAATTCAACAAGTTTTTATACTATGCAAGACCATAAAAAGTTAGAACCAATATAGTTGCCCTCGAAGAGCTTACATTCTAAGGAGGAGTTTAAAACCAACTGCTTTCTGATGTATTACCCATGGGAACTACGATGAGTTATTTAACATCTATGAACATCAGTTTCTTCAACTGTAAAAGGGGAGACTTTATAAGATCCAGGAGTCAATCACAAAAGACTCAAAACTGCAAACAACTCTTAGTTACAATCAATTGATTTTCATAAGCAGAAAAAGTAAATATTTTGAAGTACTACAGGGAGGGTTAACATGAAACATGTCACAAGGAAAAGAAATCTTTATAAAAGGAAATTGGGACATCCATAAAAAAGTAAGTTCATGAAGGGCAGGAACTTTAAGGGATTTGGGGAGTACATCATAGGTACTTGATAAATGTTTATTGAACTACATTTAATTGAATTCCTTTTCACCATACTTCCTAGCATGGTCCTGGTTCTCTGTGAATCAATTTAGCTACTCCACGTAGGGAGGTTACCTGGGAGTTGGGTAGATAAGAAGCTCGGGTCTTTAGAACTCCCTTCCTGCCTCTAGTTGTCATGTAAATCAACCTGAGAAACAAGTCTAGAAAATCAAACAGATCTGATGAAGATGAAGATATTTGACCTGCTTTTGGTCGGAAATTAAAATCATTGTGTTCCCTACATGATGAACTGATTTAAATTGAAAATGATTGTTCTATAATAACTGAAACCTGACTTCCATTTTGTGCATCTTCTATGGAATTCTTCAGGCTTGAATTGCTATTGTACTTTGAATCTGTTTTTAGCCTTTCATCTTTATTTCTTTAAAGAATATAATTCTCGAATCAGGGGTCCATTATTGCTGGGATGACGCTGACTCTAGGAGGCACATCCTTTCAGACTTAGATCTAATCACATTTACTCTCTGAAACAACAAGGACCCTAAAGCAAGGACTACCTCTAAACTTTTAATTTGTTCAGTTGTTTGGTTTCAGTCTTCCTATTGGAGCCTCTTGCCATGACACATCATTAGCATGCATGCCAATGGAAGAGCTGAATCCCTTTGAAATTCTCTATTCAATGTTTGAGCATTAAATCTTGCCCTTTCTGTCTGGCCCCTAACTCTGGGTAGTTGGCCTTTCTATCTTTCTGAATTCACCCTCAATGTCATTTTAACTAGCTACTCAAGTTTCATCTTGCAAAGTGCAAAGAGGTCAACATACTTGAATATAACACCAAGGCCCCCGCTGGTCTGTGCTCCATTGATGTGGGTAAGTGGTTCAGCCATGGAGCCTTCTATCTGATATTATTTCATTGTCCAGGATCCCTGTTGCAGAACTCAGTTGGAGAGAAGAGTGACAATTATAAAGGACAGCTGGAAAATTCCAACTCCTCTATATGTCCTTTGGGAATTCACTCTTCATTTCACTGTCTGGTCTCTCTCTGCCATTATGTAATTTGTTTATTTGGGTTTGGTTTAGGTTTTTTCATGAATGTTTTGGATTTTTCACAATGAATAAGTAAATATATCATGAGAAGTGACAAAGAAATGCCATGAAGTATTTCCATTAATCAAGAGCTGGTCCAGTCCAAATGAATATGTTGAACCTCTTTCATTGAGAATCATATCTAGATGGGGCAGCTAAGGTGGTGCAGTAGATAGAGCATTGGCCCTGAAGTCAGGAGGACCTGAGTTCAAATACAACCCCAGCTACTTAATAATGACCTAGCAGTGTGGCCTTGGGCAAGCCACTTAACCCAATTGCCTTACAAAAATCTAAAAAAAGAGAGAATCATATCTAGTCTTTGTCCTGTGATAACTTTATTCCTTCCATTCTGTCTGTTATGTCCTCTTTCAATACTCCATTGGGATGATTCTCAAAGGCTGTATGAGGGGAGAGTAAACTCTTTCAGGCCCTCGAAGCCTGGGACATGAAAGAGAGAGAAGAGTACTGGCTCTATCATTAGAGAACATGGGTTCAAATTCACTACTGCTGTGATATTGAGGACATCTCTTAACCTCCATGGACCTCAGTTTCATCTGTAAAATGAGAGGGTTGGACTACATAAACTCAAAGATGCTTTCCCTAAATCTATGATCCTATAATCCTTAGATCTAATCTTTAATCAGGTCATCTTTGGCCCTGAGAACATTAAAAAGTCCTCTGATGGCCAAGAACAGTTTAACTTTGTCATTAGATATTAGTAGGTATGGAAAAATTGTATGTATTTCTACCACCAAATTCTTGTCTGTGTGTATGTGTGTGTGTTCTACCCTCCTTTGACCAATTCTGATAAATTCAAGGTTCAAGTGAGATCCCTTGCTTCTTCCCCTTCACCCTTGTTTATAGAGTCTCTATATGCAAACCCAGAATATGTGAGAAAGGCTACCTTCCCTTTCTTTTCTCAGGCATTTCTTTTTTCTTTCCTTTCCTTTCTTCTTTCAAGATATTCAAAATCTGACAAAAATACACCCAATGAACCAAGTGTGGAGAAAACCAAGTGGAGGAGAAAAACATGTAAATATCTACCAATTACGTTAAGGGTTTTTTTTTATTTTTCTACTTAAAGGTTTTATTTATTTTGAGTTTTACAATTTTTCCCCTAATCTTACTTCCCTCCCCCCCACCCCCCACAGAAGGCAATTTCCAGTCTTTACATTGTTTCCATGGTATACAATGATCCAAATTGAGTGTGATGAGAGAGAAATCATATCCTTAAGGAAGAAACATAAAGTATAAGAGATAGCAAGATCAGACAATAAGATATCAGTTCTTTTTTTCTAAATTAAAGGGAATAGTCTTTGTTCTAAATTTAAGGGAACAGTCATGGTTCTTTCCCTGGATACAGATGGTATTCTCCATTGCAGACGCCCCAAATTGTTCCTAATTGTTGCCGTGATGGAATGAGTGAGTCCATCAAGGCTTTTTATTTTTCTAGACAAGTTCTCTTATAGGTATTTAAAGTTTAAGGAGAGTAACTTCCTTCCACCCACATAATAATCTACTTTGCAATTTAGAATTCTAGAGATTTACCTGGGAGCTCTGAGAGGTTAAATGACTTGCCCAGGGTCATATAGCCAGGGACAGGATTTGAATCCAGCTCCTGTTGACAACTACAGTCAGTCCTCTGTCCTCTATTATCTATACCATATTAATTCTCACAGAAAGTTGGGGCTCCAAAAATCCTTCCTAACAGATTTTTCTGTGATAGACTATGAAAAAACGAAGTCTAGTTCTTATCTGCAAACAGAGAAAAGGTTCTTTTTTTTAACTACTTTAGAAAAGATTAAAACAATATATTCAGTCCCATTTTAAGTGCCTTTGATTAGAAAATTATAAGGTTTCCAACAAGACCATTTGCCATTGTCACTGATTAAAAGAATCCTATCCTTTGGAAGACTGTCAGTCTTAAAATGAAAGTCCTCACATCCTAAAAGCTGTTAGCAGCAGCAAAAACCAGAGCCCTTGACCATAAAAGAGGTACCACACTTTAGTCTTAAGGTGTTTGATTTCAAGCCAGGGCTAAGTTCTTAATGTCTGCAGATCTACCCATCATTTTAACATTCCAGTGTGTTGATTTCTAGTGATAAGTTGAGACAATTGTGACCCCTATTGTCTATTTGTGTTAAAGCATTGAAGATTGTTTCAAGAATTCTTATATTCTTATATTGTTTTTTGGTACCAAAGTTACACTACTGGAAGCCTGGAAAGACCCCAGCCCTCATGCAAGGATAAAGAAGGGAGCCACAAATGCAGTTTAAATCAACTCTGTTTGCTGTTGGTGGTTGGCTGTGTCAGTCATGTCCAATTCTGTGCCCCTATTTGGTGTTTTCTTTGGCAAAGATACTAAAGTGGTTTGCTATTTCCTTCTCCACCCTCTCTAGCTGAAGTTCATTTTAACTGGGTCTTCAAGTGAAAAAAATATAGACACAATAGAGAGAGTTTTGGTCCCTTGAGATGGTAGAAATCTAGACCTAGAAAGGGGTCTTAGGTGTTATGTTGTCAAATTAGAGTTAGAAGAAAACCAAAACCTACAGAGCAGAAGTCATTACCCAAAAGAAGTAAGAAAGCAGTAGAGTTAAAATTTGAACCCAGGTCCTCAGAATTCAAATCCAGCAACTGTCAAAATCAACTTCCAAATTAAACTGTCCTAAAATGTACTGTTTGCCCTTTGAATAATCAAGATGGATATATGCAAGTAGAGAAAAGATTATAGAATTAAACAAAGTCTGGTAGTAAATAGGAGATAAGAAATCATTTATATGAGTGGAAAAAGTTAATATTAATTAAACTTTCTCAACAAATCCTTTCTTCCAGCTTGTCCAAATCATGAAACAAGTATCAGCCTCCAGAATTCCTAGAGGCCAGGGTCAGTAGGTTCTGCAAATAACAGAAATGGTTCATTCTGGGAGAAGGTAATCAGCATCACTTCCATCCAGTATGGTCTCAATGAATGAATGAATGTGACATTCTGGATCATAGATGATAACAGAGATGGAAGGAATCGATAACGCCATTTTGTCCAATTCTCATTTTACAGATGAGGAAATTGAGGATCAACAAAGAATTTCTGATTCATCTGACAGGGAAATAGGGAAACTCCTTTAGGTGGATTTATTATGAAAACTGTCTTAGTTTATGATTATGATAACAACAAAAAGAGATTCAGTTAGCACTTTAAGTTCTGCAACCCACTTTGTTGGTTTTTTCCCCCCAGGCAAAGAGGTTAAATGACTTCCTCAAGGTCACATAGCTAAAAAAATATCAAGTGTCTGAGGTCAGATTTGAACTCAGTTTTTCCTGAGTCTATGGCTGGTGCTTTATCCTTTGCAGCAGCGCCCCTCTATAACACACTTTAAAAGTAAATTAATTCATTTGATCATTGCAATACTCCTATAAACTTATTGCCATATATGTTATGCCCCATTTTCCAGATGAGGCTCAGAGAGCTTGAGGTATTTTCCAAATCACAAAGTTTGTAATTCAATCCTTCAGTATAATTGCATCTAAATTTGGGTTTAATATGGATTTGCACAATCTAATAAAAATTGTCTTTTTCAACCTTAAAAAATTACTTCTTATAAATGTAATAAACTCTAAAAAAATGACTATTTTAATAGACAAAGGAAAAGAGAAATGAGGATTGCGTTAGAAATGGTAACCTTCTACTGGTTAAGTCAGCCCTTAAATTCCCATTTTTCACCCATGCCAAATATAAACCTGTTTTTGCTGGACTTTATTCACTGTCCCCTGGATAAATGTACATTCATGCAGCCATACCATTGCTCTGATAAGGGCCTCTCTCATCCTTCTCCTCATTCACCTTGTGACTTTTGGCAAGTCGTCTCCTATCCATTGCACTCATTTTTTAGTCTTTATAGAGAAGGAGTTGGGTTCAATGGTCTCTAAGGCACTAGAGATCTCTTCTAACACTTTCATGAGTCTCAGTTGCATCTTTTGTAAAATAAGAGGGTTAGTTCAGCTGGACTCTAAGATGACTTTCAGCTCTTAGAATTCTTTCTGTTCAGTTTCTGCATTTATAAAATAGGAAGGGCACTGTCTCAAAGGTTTGTTTTAGATGATCCAGAAGAGATGATATACAAGCACACTTAATATGTCACAACTATATCTATGCTCAACAGTTTCTAGGGGTGGAAAGCACTTTACCATTGTAGTTCTCAGGGAGGAAGGGAAGGAAAGAGTGAAGGAGGGAGGAAGGAAAAAAGGCAGCAAAGAAGGAAGAGAGGAAAGAGAGATGGAAGGAAGGAAGGAAGGAAGGAAGGAAGGAAGGAAGGAAGGAAGGAAGGAAGGAAGGAAGGAAGGAAGGAAGGAAAGGAGGAAGGAGGGGGAGGAACAAGAGGAGGATGAAGAGGAGGAAGGGAGTGAGGGAGAAAAGGTGGAAGGAAGAAGATGGACAAAAGAATGAAGAAGTTCACTTCAATAAATATCTTTTAAGTGCTCATAAAGCACTGTGCTGGCATGAGGGTTACAATGACAAAAAAGGACACTCTTCGTCACCCAAAGGAGTTTGTGTTCTATTGAGGGAATGAATCAAAGAGGAATTGAATGGTTAGGAAGTCAATTCTGGCTATGTCTTTATGACTTACCTAAATCAACTCTTTTCTTTCAGTCTCTCTTTCAGTGTCATAATCATGGGTCACTTTGGTCTTTAAATCGGTTAGTTTGATTGGAACAGTGAGATGGGAATCTTGGGGGAGCATGTAATGAAACTTGTAGAAGACCCCCTTTACAATGCAAAGTAGAAGCCCAGCCCAAAGACAGCTGTTACCCAAAGCTCCCTGTCACTCTAGTCTCTAGCTCCAGCAGGTGCTTGCAGAGCAGTCATGTTTGGCTCTTTTTGCCAGGACAGGTTTTCATGAGTTGACAAAGTCATTAGACCTGCAAAGAGCATTTCAGATTTATCAACTGACTGTCTACAGGAAAATGAACTTGCCCTTCTGTCAGAAACCTTCCACATGGGGACGTGTGATTAGACTTTAACTATTGAAGTAGAAATGGCATTTATGTTTCCAGGTCACTGACTCCCAGCCCCAAGGTTTAGTCCCTTAGTTCCCAGTGATGCAAAGCTTTTATAAGTGAATTGTGGGTGTCTAAATGCAGTGACAGAGTTGGGGAGGGGGGTGGAAGTCAAATTGATTACATGCTCTGAATGAAAATCCCCTACTGCATAAAAATAAGTGTTAACTAAAGTCCTGGCCTCAGAGAGAAATGCAAAGATGATACAGTAGTCAGGGACCAGTGATCAGAGGCTGTGGAGATCTAGATGGATAAAAAATGACAACTTGTAATGTAGAGGGGCCCCATTGAAATTCCAGTTGGTGTACTGCAGAAATTTCACTTTATGGGAAGAATTACTCAAAGCTCAGTAACTCAATGAGCAGTGTAAGCATTTCCTACAGATAAAGTATTAAAAGTTTGGATCAGCTATCAGGAGACACCAGCAAGCACCAGAACAGCAAAAGGAAAGGGATAATATGTCTGAGTGTTTAAGATAGATATGACTACCTGTTTTATTTCTCATTGCCATTCAAAGCTAAAAGTCTAAAACTGAAGTCATTATCTTCTCCTCCACATGGGCATTCTTAACCTGTCTGCCCGCCTCTATGGCATTTCTTTCATTAACCTAGGATCACTATCTCAAAGTCATCTGTCATTCTGTCCCTGTAATCTCCCCCAATCCAGAATCAGAGAAATTTTTTCTAGATAAGAATCCTCTCTACAAGTATCACTGACAAGTAATCCTCTAGCCTTTGCTATAGGCCTTCTATCAATACAGACTGTTAAGCATAAGAACAGATGTTGTGGTTCTGTTTTCTTCTTTTCCTGACATAAAACAGAGACACACCCTCTATTTTAGGGAGGAGGGAGAGTAGCAGGAGAGGGATGGAAGGGTAGAATTTGGCACTCAAGAACTTTTAATATTAAAAAAAGAGTTTTATTATGTAATTGAGGAAAATCAATTATTCTTTAAAAATAAAGGAACGTATCAAATCCAATTTTAGAGTGCCAGAAGCAACAAAATGTCAGAGTGGAATATCCTTCCAGTGTAAGACAACAGAGGAAGCCAGGAAAAGAGATCTGTGACATGGTGAAGGAGGCTGCTTTAGAACCCATGTGGATGAAAAACCCAGTGGTTGGAATAGGTGGTGGTGACAGAAGCAGTAGCAGCTTCAAGAACTCTCACGTCAGAGATGGTAAGGAGCAAGGCAACTATGCAGAAAGAGATTACAGGTTACCACTGTGCTCGCACTAGATGTAGAACCACTGTTTGGAAATCCTATTGCCAGTTTTCAACTTGGAGAGGTATACTTCCAGTTCAAAGGGGGTGGAAACCCCGAGGGGCAGTATGACTTCCAGTCCCAAGGGATCAGAGACCGCAAAGATCAGTATTATTTTTAGTCCCAAGACTGCCCTGGAGAGCAACACTGATTGCAATTCCAAGGGAGCTGGAACCCTTCCTAGGTAAGAACCAGAATGGAGATCAAGAGAGGGTCCAGATCATATTACAAAAGAAGCATTGAAAACTCCCAAACCCCCAGAACTAGCTCTAAAACAAGCAGAGAAAAAACCCTAAAATTTAAGACCTAACTCTTCCTTCCCATTCCAGGAACAGAGTCAAACTGTTAAAATAAAGATATAAAGTGGGGGGGGGGGGTGAGGAAACAACAAAAAAGAACCAGGCCATGAAAGGCTACTGTGGTAACAGGGAAGATCAAGACACAAACTCAGGAAACAATGAAGTCAAAACAGTTACAAGCAAAAGTCTCAAAGAAAAAAACAATGTGAATTTGGTATAAGTTCAGACAGAATTCCTGGAAGAGTTAAGAAAATTATTTTCAAAATCAAGTAAAGAGTGCTAAAGGAAAAATAAGGTCAAAAATTAAAGCAAAGGAAGAAAATTATGAAAAAGTAACATCTTGGTTAAAGATGCACAAAATAATACTGAAGAAAGTCAACCTTGAAGGACTCGCTCACTCCATCAGTGCAACAATCGGGAACAATTTTGGGCTGTCTGCAAAGGAGAGTGTCATCTGCATCCAGATAAGGAGCTGTGGAGTTGGAACAAAGTGCAAGGACTATTCCCTTTCATTTGGGGAAGAAAAACAGATAGCTTATTGCCAGATCTTGCTATCTCCTATACTTTATGTTTCTTCCTTAAGGATATGGTTTCTCTCTCATCACACTCAATTTGGATCAAGGTACAACATGGAAACAAAGTAAAGACTGACAGATTGTTCTGGGGGGGGGGGGGAGTAAGATGGGGGAGGGAAATTGTAGAACTCAAATAATATCTTTAATAAAAATAAATTTAAAAAAAATCAAAATTAGCCCCATGGAAAGGGGTACAAAAATTCACTGAAGAAATAATTCTTTAATGAGACATCAAGAAATGATAGGATAAAGGTGAAAGAACAAAAAAATAGAAAATGTGGAATATCACATTGAAAAACCAACATACGGGGCAGGCCAAGATGGCGGAGAGAAGCCAGGCGCAGTTCTGAAGTCTCCTGATCTCTTCCCCATCTATCACATGAAACAAACCTCTTAGAAGAAATCCGAACCAGGAACCCCAGAAAGAAAAGCCAGGAGAGGAGCATCTACCTCAGGATCCGTCTCCCGCAGCAGCCTGGGCTGAGTCCCGGCAGGTGGGGCCGAGCTCGCAGGGAAGAGCAGCCGGACCAACAGCTGAATCGGACCCGGGAGTCTGAGGGCCCGAGAGCCGGAGCTGCTGGAGCAGCGGTGGGGCCGGACGCAGGGGGCCTGGGGCCGCGGGGAAGCGGAGGCGCGGGTGTCAGGGCTGTCCCCCTGGAGCTTGGGGAAGGGGCTCCCGGGAGAGGTCTGGGGCAGGACAGCTGCGGACACCATCCGGGGCTCCTCGGGCTGAGACACTGGGAGCCCGCGCCTCCATGGCACCGAGGCCTCTTCTCAAACAAATGCAAATGACTTCTGCCTCAGGCCCAGGTGTGTGAGCAGAAGAACCAGCCCAGCTGAGGAGCCGCCTCAGGCCAGGGTAAAGCCCTCCAGTGAGTGGAGGCAAAAGAACTCAATAGCTCCAATGCCCTCCCTCAAGCAAAGGGAGAAGGCCTAGCAACCAAGGTCACAGACACCCCAGAGAGGGCAATCAGCTCCTCCTACTGGCCATCCAGAGAAACTGCACTCAGTAAAGCCTTGAGAGATCCCAAGCCCAGGTGAAGCAGCCCCCCCCCCCAACTCAAGGTCTTAGCATAAGGAAGAAGGGTCAGCAGAAAGGTGGTTCCATAGAAAAATTCCTGGAAGGGAAAGACCCCAACCCAGAGAGACCTGGAACCTCTGAGGAGAATACAATCTGGTCTCCAGCACAGAAAGACTTCCTTGAGGAAATAAGGAAGGAGTTTAAAAATCAACTGGAAAATTGGGGGGAGACAATGAATACCTTGCAAAATGAGAATAATTCTCTCAGATCCTCAAATGAGCAAATGCAAAAAGAAATGAATTCTCTCAAAACCTCAATGGGTCAAATGGAAAGCTCTTTCAAAAGTAGAATCGACCAATTGGAAAAGGTTAATGAAGAAAACTCCTCCCCTCAAAAAATCATGGAGTCTACAGAAACTAATGACTCCACCAGACAGCAAAAGTCAGCTAAACAAAATCAAAAAATAGAAAAAATAGAAGAAAATGTGAAATACCTCATCAACAAAACCACTGACCTCGAGAATAGATCGAGAAGGGGAAACCTGAAAATTATAGGACTTCCTGAAAACATTGAAGAGAAAAAAAGCCTGGACTTAATATTACAGGATCTAGTGATGGAAAACTGCCCTGATATCATGGAATCGAAGGGCAAAGGAGTTATTGAAAAAGTACATCAATCCCCACCAGAAAAAGATCCTAAAAGGGAAACACCAAGGAATGTTGTGGCCAAAGCTCCAGAACTATCAGATAAAAGAGAAAATCCTGCAAGCAGTCAGAAAGAAACAATTTAAATATCAAGGAGCCACAGTAAGGATCACGCAGGACCTGGCTGCATCAACTTTAAGGGATCGAAGGGCCTGGAATGAGATATTTCGAAGAGCACGGGAGCTTGGAATGCAGCCAAGAATCTACTTTCCTGCAAAGCTGAGCCTTCTCTTCCAGGGAAAAAGATGGACATTTAACAAAATGGAAGAATTCCAAAAATTTCTGATGAAAAGACCAGAGCTAAACAGAAAATTTGGATATCAAACAGGAGGTTCAAGAGACACATGAAAACGTAAAAAAAAAAAAAAAAAAGGTGGGCGGTAAAAGGAAAAAAATGCAATCCAGCAAGTTGAAACTGGCTATATCCCAGCATGAGGGCGGGGGGGTAGAGACTCTCATAAAGCCTGAGAAATGTAACTCTAACAGAGAGAATATATCTAGCCAGAAATGATGGACATCTATGACCTATCCATGAGACTGATATCTAATGTGATGTAACTGGCTTTAACTCCACTGGGGAGAAAGACTCTAATAACTCTCAGGAATTTGGACTCTATTCAACAGAATATACTGAACTAGAAGGGACAGACACTCAGAATTTTCTATGACTTAGATAGAATGATCTAAAAAAAATACACTACCTCCCTAAAAAGGGGGACAGGAAAGAGACGGGAGGAGGGAGGGGATTGAATGGGACAAATCTCATTACACTAAGAGGTACAAAAAACCTATGGTAACAGAGGGGAAGAAGGGAGTAGAGGAGAAACACTTGAATCTTCTTCTCATCAGACTTGGCTTAAAGTCAACCTACACATACTCAGTTAACTTATAAAACATCTAACCTTTCAAGAAGTAAAAGGGGAAAAGGGGAGGGGGGACAGAGAAAGGGAGGAAATAAGGGGAAATAAGGGGAAATAACAAAAGGAAGGGAAGGGAACAGGGAAAGGGGAAAGAAAGGGGAGGGAGTGATATAGGAGGGCAAACACACTGAAGGGGGTGGTATTCAAAAACAAAATACTAGGGAATATGGATAAAAGGGGGGGAAAGAGGGAAAAATACAAACAGAGGGAAGATAGCACAGAGGGCAATAAAGAATTAGTAATCATAACCTTACATGTGAATGGGATGAACTCTCCCTTAAAATGTAAGTAAATAGCAGAGTGGATTAAAAACCAGAATCCTACAATATGCTGCTTACAAGAAACTCATTTGAAGCAGAGAGATACATATAGAGTAAAGGTAAAAGGTTGGAGCAAAATATATTTTGCTTCAGCTGAAGTAAAAAAAGCAGGGGTAGCAATTCTTATCTCAAACAAAGCAGCAGCAAAAATAGATAGCGTTAAAAGAGATAAGGAAGGAAACTTTATCCTCCTAAAAGGTACCATAGACAATAAAGTCATTTCAATATTGAATATATATGCACCCAGTTGGACAGCACCCAAATTCTTAGAGGAGAAGCTGAAAGAATTACAGGAAGACATAGACAGCAAAACTCTACTAGTAGGAGACCTCAACCTCCCGCTATCAGATCTAGATAAATCAAATCATAAAACAAACAAAAAAGAAATTAGGGAGATAAATAGATTGTTAGAAAAATTCGATATGGTAGACTTATGGAGGAAACTGAATGGGGATAGCAAGGAATATACCTTTTTCTCTGCAGTACATGGAACTTATACAAAAATTGACCATGTACTAGGACATAAAAACCTAATGATCAACTGCAGAAAGGCAGAAATAGTGAATACATCTTTCTCAGATCACAATGCAATAAAAGTCATATGCAATACTGGGCCAAGGAGATATAGACCCAGAGCAAATTGGAAACTGAATAACCTCATTTTAAAAAATGAGTGGACCAAAAAACAAATTATAGAAAGAATTAACCATTTTATCCTAGATAATGATAATAATGAAACAACATACCAAAACCTATGGGATTCATTCAAAGCAACTCTCAGGGGATATATTATAGCTCTAAATGCTTATATGAATAAATTGGAGAAAGAGGAAATCAATGAACTAAACATGCAACTAAAAAAATTAGAGAAAGAACAAATCAAAAATCCCCAATCAAATACCAAATTAGAAATTTTAAAAATCAAAGGAGAAATTAATAAAATTGAAAGCAAAAAAACTATTGAATTAATAAATAAAACCAAAAGTTCATATTATGAAAAAACCAATAAAATTGATAAACCTCTGGTCAATTTGATTAAAAAAAAGAAAGAAGAAAACCAAATTGCTAGTATTATAAATGAAAAAGGTGAACTCACCACCAATGAGGAGGAAATTAAAGTAATAATTCAAAATTATTTTGCCCAACTTTATGCCAATAAATTTGATCATCTAAGTGAAATGGATGAATATTTGCAAAAATATAAGTTGCCCAGGTTAAATGAAGAAGAGATTAAATCCCTGAACAACCCTATCTCAGAAAAAGAAATTCAACAAGCCATTAGTGAACTCCCTAAAAAAAAATCTCCAGGGCCTGATGGATTCACAAGTGAATTCTACCAAACATTTAAGGAACAATTGGTTCCAATCCTATATAAACTCTTTGGAAAAATAGGGAAAGATGGAACTCTGCCTAACTCTTTCTATGAAACCAATATGGTACTGCTACCTAAACCAGGAAGAGTTAAAACAGAGAAAGAAAATTATAGACCTATTTCCCTCATGAATATAGATGCAAAAATCCTAAATAAAATCTTAGCAAAATGACTACAACAAGTCATCACTAGGATAATACATTATGCTCAAGTAGGATTTATTCCAGGAATGCAGGGTTGGTTCAATATTAGGAAAACCGTTAGTATACTCAATTATATCAATAACAAACCTATCAGAAACCATATGATCATATCGATAGATGCTGAAAAAGCTTTTGACAAAATACAGCATCCATTCCTATTAAAAACACTAGAGAGTGTAGGAAAAATGGACTGTTCCTTAAAATAATGAGCAGTATCTATCTGAAACCATCAACAAGCATTATACTCAATGGGGAGAGGCTAGAGGCATTACCAATAAGATCAGGGGTTAAACAAGGGTGCCCATTATCACCACTACTATTCAATATTGTATTAGAAATGTTAGCATCAGCAATTAGAGAAGAAAAAGAAATTAAAGGAATTAGAATTGGGAAGGAAGAGACAAAACTCTCACTCTTCGCAGATGACATGATGGTCTACCTAGAGAATCCCAAGAAATCATCTAAAAAACTACTGGAAACAATTAGCAATTTTAGCAAAGTTGCAGGTTATAAAAGAAACCCCCATAAATCCTCAACTTTCCTATATATGACTAGCAAGAAACAGCAGGAAGAGCTAGAAAGAGAAATTGCATTCAAAGTAACCTCAGACAGTGTAAAATACTTGGGAGTCTATTTGCCAAGACAGACTCGGAATCTTTTTGAAAACAATTATAAAACACTTCTCACACAAATTAAATCAGATTTATATAACTGGGCAAATATCAACTGCTCATGGATAGGTAGAGCTAATATAATAAAAATGACAATTCTACCAAAACTAAACTATCTGTTCAGTGCCCTACCAATCAAAATTCCAAAAAATTACTTTAATGAGCTAGAAAAAATTGTAAGTAAATTCATATGGGGAAATAAAAAGTCAAGAATTGCCAGGAGCTTAATGAAAAAAAAATGCAAACGAAAGTGGCTTAGCACTACCAGATCTAAAATTATATTATAAAGCATCAGTCATCAAAACTGTTTGGTATTGGCTAAGAAATAGAGTGGCGGACCAGTGGAATAGACTAGGTGTAAAAGGGAGAGGATTATAGTAATCTGCTGTTTGATAAACCCAAAGAGTCAGGCCACTGGGATAAAAACTCCCTCTTTGATAAAAACTGCTGGGATAATTGGAAGTTAGTATGGAAGAAACTTAGATTAGACCAACACCTCACACCCTTTACCAAGATAAGATCCAAATGGTTACAGGACATAGACATAAAAAACAATACTATAAGCCAATTAGAAGATCAAGGACTAGTCTACCTGTCAGATCTATGGAAAGGGCAACAGTTTATGACTAAGGAAGAGTTGGAGAACATCACTAAAAACCAATTAGATGATTTCGATTACATTAAATTAAAAAGGTTTTGCACAGGTAAAACCAATGTAATCAAAATCCAAAGAAAAGTAGTAAATTGGGAAACAATCTTTATAACTAATGATTCTGACAAAGGACTCATTTCTAAAATATACAAAGAACTGAGTCATATTTTTAAAACAAAAAGCCATTCCCCAATTGACAAATGGTCAAAGGATATGCAAAGGCAATTTACAGATGAGGAGATCAAAGTAATACATAGCCATATGAGAAAATGCTCTAAGTCATTAATTATTAGATAAATGCAAATTAAAGCTTCCCTGAGGTACCACCTCACACCTCTCAGATTGTCCAGTATGACCAGGAAGGATAATGATCATTGTTGGAAGGGATGTGGGAAATCTGGGACACCGTTACACTGTTGGTGGAGCTGTGGACTCATCCAACCCTTCTGGAGAGCTATTTGGAACTATGCCCAAAGGGCAACAAAAATGTTCATACCCTTTGACCCAGCAATACCACTACTGGGTCTATACCCTGAAGAGATGAGGAAAAAGGGTAAAAACATTACTTATACAAAAATATTTATAGCAGCCCTGTTTGTGGTGGTAAAGAATTGGAAATCCAGTAAATGTCCTTCAATTGGGGAATGGTTTAGCAAACTGTGGTATATGTATGTCATGGAACACTATTGTTCTATTAGAAACCAGGAGGGACGGGATTTCAGGGAAACCTGGAGGGATTTGCATGAACTGATGCTGAATGAGATGAGCAGAACCAGAAAAACACTGTACACCCTAACAGCAACATGGGAGTGATGTTCAACCTTGAAGGACTTGCTCATTCCATCAGCGCAACAATTGGGAACAATTTTGGGCTGTCTGCAAAGGAGAGTGCCATCTGTATCCAGATAAGGAGCTGTGGAGTTTGAACAAAGTACAAGGACTATTCCCTTTAATTTGGAAAAAAAACCCAGATGTCTTATGGTTTGATCTGCTTACCTCTGAGAATTCTGTTCTCTTTAAGGATATGATTTCTCTCTCATCACACCCAATTTGGATTGAGGTACAACATGGAAACAAAGTAAAGACTGACGGAGTGCTATCTGTGGGGTGGGGGTGGGGGGAGGGAAGCAAGATTGGGGGAAAACTGTAAAACTCAAATAATATCTTTAATAAAAATTTAAAAAAAGAAAAAGAAAAAAAAAGAAAAACCAACATACCCAGCAATAAGTTAGCATAATAATCTAGCATTGATAAGTTCAAAGATCCAAGTTTTGGGGAAAAGAACTCACTATTTGGCAAAAATTGCTGGAAAAACTGGAAAATCATTTGGCAGAAATTAGGTATGGACCAACATTTGATATCCTATTCCAAGATAAGGTCAAAATGAGATATAAAGGATGATATAAATAAATTAGGGAAGCATGGAAAAATGTACCTTTCAGGTCTATGGACAAGGGAAAGAGTTTCTGTACATATAAAAGGGACATTACAGGAAGCAAAAAAAAATTTATTATATGAAATGAAGAAAATTTTGAATAAACAAAATCAGTGACCAAAATTAAAAGGAAAACAAGAAAATGCTGGGGAGGTGAATTTTGTAGCAAGTTTCTGTGATAAAGGTCTTGTGACTCAATCATATAGGGAACTGAGTCAGATTTATAAAAATAAGTGTCATTCCCCAGTTAACAAATTTTCAAAGAATATGAGCAGGCAATTTTCAGAAGAAGAAATCAAAGGGATCCAGTCACATGAAAAAAATGTTCTAAGTCACTGTTACTTAAAGGAATGCAAATTAAAACAATGTTGAATTATCACCTCACTCCTATCAGATTAACTAGCATGACAGAAAAGAAAAAATGATAAATAATGGAGGTTATGTAGGAAAATGGATCACTAGCGACAGAGTTGTGACCTTGTCCAATCATTTGAGAAAATAATTTGGAACTATACCCAAAGAGCTATCAAACTGTACACATCCTTTGACTCAGCAATAACATTACTAGATGTGTCCCAAGAAATTAAAAAAGAAATGGGAGAAAGGATATATTTACATAAAAATATTTATGGCATTTCTTTTTGTGATAGTGAAAAACTGGAAATCGAGGGAATTCCTATCAATTAGAAAATAGATGAAAAAGATGTGGAATGTGATCATGATGAATAACTATAGTGTTATAAGAAATGACAAATAAGATGATTTCAGAAAAACCTGGAAAGACTTACATCAACTCATCCAAAGTGAAATGAGCAGCACCAGAGAAACATTGTACACAGTCACAACTGTGTAATATTCTAAGAAAGAGTAACTGTGAAAGATTGAACTACTCTTATGAAATCAGTGATCCAAGACAATTCCAAAGGACCAATAATGAAAAATGCTACCCATTCGAAAGAAATTATGAATTCTGAATCCAGACTGAAGCATACTTTTTTAACTTTATTTTTATTGTTTTGTTTTGTTTGCATTTTCTTTTGCAATATGCTCAGTATGGAACTATGTTTATATGTCCTCATATGTATAATCAAAAATGTGCTTTATGATAAACTTTATTCCATATTTTTTAAAATGGAGGAATTATTATTATTATTTTATTATATTCTTTGGGATCTGGTCTAGTGTTGAAGGGCAGAAAAAACTATGTTAGGAGGAATAAAGGAAGAAACTGGACATGTTTAACCTGGAGAATATGCAGTTAAGGGGAAACATGGGAACTATTTTCCACCCTTTAAAAGGTTATCTATTTTGAAGTGTTTTTGTATTTTTTCATTTCAGCAAAAAGACTACTCCTACCAGTGAGAAGTCGCTTGTAAACCCATTAAGTAAATCTAGTAATTCAGAAACTTCATCTGAAAGTACATAGAAAATTCTATAGCTTTAGCCTTCCTCCTCTATTTATAGTATTGTTGTTGCTATTATTTTAGTTTCAGAAATCTTTATTCTTTCCCTGTTACCCCACCCCTCATGATGAGGGAGGAAGAGAGAAGAAAAAAGAATAACAAATTCTTTTTAATAAATAATCATAGCTAGTCAAACTAATTCCTCATTGATCTTTTGCAAATATAGACTGGAAATTTGAGCTCCATGACTATACTAACCAGTTGGATATATCAAAACTTCTCTTTTTCATAAGGGAGTCAGAAAATGGAGTAGTACAGCAACTAGCCAAGCAGAAGGCTTCTGAATCCCAGGGCTGCTTGGGATCCTCTGAGTAAAATTTACTTCAGGACTGTAGGAACTAGCCCTGACTGACTCAGAAAGCAACAAACATCCTGGTTTCTGATTTATTGTGTTTACAAATATCTTCTCCCTTAATCCCTTTCCATCTGACTGTCTGATCTATAGTGTTTCTCCCTTTATCCCTACTTAAGTGTAAATACCTCAAATACCCACAGATACCTCAAATCACCATAAAGATCTCACCCTTGTCCAATCCCCTCTGAGCAACTGAGAACTTTGTCCCTCTTCTCTGTTTGCAAAACTTTTCTCAGACAATAAATGCTTCTATGACTTTGGTAACCAGTGATCAGACTCTGTCTCATTACAGGTACTTTTTTAAATCTAGGGTCTCTTCTGTTTAACAATACTTATATGTGTATGTGTGAGTGTTCCATTCTGAGCCCTAAAACATCACTTCCCTATAATTGATAGGATGCTTCATTATCAGGCTTCTAGAATCACAGATGGTTATTGTATTGATCATGGTTCCAATGGGTCTATAAATGTATAGTCACTGTATAAATTGGCCTCTTGGTTCTCCTCCTTCATGCTTTACTAGTTTATTTTTTAAAAATCTCCAACATTTTTCACTTTTATTGATATTTTCTACTCATTTCATTGTATACCATTCCACATGTCTCTCCGTGTCTCTGTGAAAACATCTATTTCCTCATTTCTATGGTATACTAGTATTCCAGGCATATAATTGTACAGTTGGCATACCTGTCAATGGATACATCCATTCTGCAAAGAATATTGAATCATACACAAAAAATTACTATACATTTCATGCTCTTCAATGAGAGATCAAAGAAATAAGGTTATCACATAGAAAAGGATTTACCCTTTTCCTCGTTCTTCTCAATGGCAAAACAGATAAATAAAATCTATCTGCCAATAGAATTCATTAATCAAAAACCTATAGAGCTATCCAAGAAATGGTCCAATTTGCCTTTTGAGACTGAATTTCTCTCTCAAAAGAATTCAAACAGGTTTAATAACCATTTTCCTAAGATGAAACAGTGCTCCCTACAGAGGAGGTGGTTGGACTGGATGCACTTTTGATCTTGTCCAATGCCAAGATTCCGTACATCTTCTGTGACCCAGTCTCATAGTGTCAGCAGCATGATTAGACACAAACAAGATACTCAAGAAACAGAAGCTAGCTGATGGAGCCATAGTCTTCATTTGAAGCTAAGAGTTATGCTAAACCAAATAGGCAGTCTTCAAAATGCAGTGATTCTGGATGTGGTACAGCTGTGTTATTTGGCTGCTTTAGCAATAGCTTTGAAACAGGAATCTCTAAGATATTCAGGTTAAAGGTCTAAAAGGAAGACGTCTTCAATTATAGATCAAATAGCTTAGCCGCTTTCTAATTGTATGTCTTCATGTTAAGGACATTTTAGCCTCCACGGAACAAGGGATATGCCATCACTTATATTCAAATATTCAAAAACAGACTTCATCCAATCAGAGCTTATAAAATGACAGTTTTTCTTTCAAAGGAATCCTGTTCAGAGTCTCTGCTCTGCATAATTAACTTTTCTTTCATCCTTTTCTTAGTGCAGAGTGGGGTCAACAGCAATGATAATTCTGGCATTTTCCATCCTGGAATCTTGCAAGTGGCCCAGAGAGGCATATGGCTTTTCCATGTTTTGAGCTGAGACCCCATTGTTCTTTCTAAATTTGAATTGTGCCAGGAGCTCAGAGAGGTGAAAGTGTATGAAAAGGGTTATTCTCTATTAATTCAAGGAAGGAAAAAAATCTCCTGATGTCAATGAAGTGGTATTTGAATAATATTAGGCTTTACCTCTTAACAATGACATCAATCTAATGCAAGACTGTGAAATTCTTCTTTATTCCCTGACCAATAACATCATATCAAATTGCAGGTTTCATCAGTTACTGTTTAATCTGGAATTGAAAATGCACAAAATTGTTTTGAATGAGACAATCAGGACCAAGCAACGCCACCAGCAACTTGATGAAACCAGACAAGAAAAGGAATCTTTAGCTAAACTCCTCTGCTCTATTAGCTAAGGAACTCTTCCACCTCTTCTTAGCCACCTCCTTGGAGTGGAACCGGTTACTTTCCGACATGTATAGCAATTGTGGGTAGGCATGTTGGGAATTCAAGTCAAAATTTGTGCCTTTTCAACTTGGGATTATAAACTCAAAGCTGGAAGTCACATCAGAGACCAGCTGGTCAAAATCCCACATTTTACAAATGAGATATCCCTACCAGTCTCAAACCCATCTCCTCTTATTTGTCTCTCTTATTTTATGTTAAGGAGATTTATCCTCTCAATTCATTTCCACAAATGTTTCTTAAACTGGCACTACCAAGGTGCCAGGTGCTGGGGTTACAAAGGCAAAATTAAATAGTACTTTAATATTCTATTGATGAAAACTACATGTACATTTATAAAATATCTAAGTAGTCATTTCTAGGGAAAGGGTGTAATGTGAAGCAAAAAGGATTAAGGATTAAGCAAAAAAGGATTTCCCAGGCTCTTATAGGTTGTAAGAGTCTGATGCTAGATTTGAATTCAGGGCTTCCTGATTCTAGATCCAGTGCTCTATCCACTCTGCCACCTAGCTAACTCTATGTCTAATGTGTGTATATATATATATACATATATATGCATACATATATATGTATATGTGTGTGCACACATGAGTGTGTAAGTATGTATGTGTGCATATGTGTATAATTATAGCATGTTGGATGTGGATCTATGTAAAGATAATAAGTGGTGCATATATAGATATGTATGTATGTATGTGTATATAAAGTGTGTGTGTGTGTGTGTGTGTGTTAGAGAGAGACAGAAACAGAGACACAAAGAGACAGATTTTGTTTTGCTTTTAGTACTAATTCTTCCCTTAATCTGCTCTTCCTCCTGGTCCCCTTTCTTCCCTTTTTTTGCTAATTCCCTTTTGAATAAAATGTATGTCCACACACATACTGTGTGTGTGTGTGTGTGTGTGTGTGTGTGTGTGTGTGTGTGTGTGAGTGTGGGATCTTCCTTCCTTTGACCAGTTCAGATTATGGTTCTTGTCCTTCGTTACTGAAGAGGGTCAAAATGACATCACTGTGTTTGAGACTGATAGTATGTCTGACTGTAGCTGATCAGACCAATGTGAGCTCAACCACAGGTCAGACACAAATAGTCCAGGCGAACACCTGGTTGCTTACTCTAACCTTATGTATTTCTTGTTTCCTTTGAGCTGCTTCAATACTGCCCTTCTCATAGAGCGCAGCACCCTTCCTGAGGAAGGCACACCATGCTGGGAGGTCCTGTGCCAGTGTCTCCCAAGTTGTAGAATCAGTTCTAAAGTTCTCCAATGGGACCTTCAGAGTGTCCCCAGTTTTGCTTCTTCTGATCCCCTTCTGAGTGCTTGCCCTGTGTGAGTTCTCCATAAAATAGTTTTGGGGGGGGGGCAAGCATGCATGTGGCATTCTAACAACATGCCTAGCCCATCATAGTCACCCTCTCTGTAGTAAGTTGGAATGCTAAACTGTTTAGCTGAGAAAGAACAGTTTCTGGTATCTTCTGCTACCAAATGATCTTCAGAATCTTCCTAAGACAATTTAAGTGGACGCCATTCAGTTCCCGACATGGCACTGGTTTCCCAGGCTTGTAGCAATGAGGTCAGCACAATGGCTCTGTAGACCTTCAGTTTGGGAATCAGTCTAATACCTCTTCTCTCCCACATGTTTCTTTCAGAGCCTCCCCAATACTGAGCTGGCTCTGGCAATGCGTGTGTCAATCTCCTTGACAATGTGTCCCTCCCTGGAAAGGACACTGCCAAGGGAAGTGAACTTCTCCACAGTTCTCAAAACTTCTCCACTTACTTAATCAAAGGTTCCATATATGGATGGCTGATGGAGCACCTGGGCTTTCTTGGTGTTGATTCTTGGGCCAAAATGAGCACAAACAAAAGATAATCAATCCCTTCTTTGCTACATCTCATCTGCAAACTGATGATCATGTACTAATACTCCCTCCACTTTGGTTTTGTCTTGTAGCCTTTTCAAGCTACTCATCCTCAGTGAAGGTGTTTGATAACATGATTGAAAAAATCATGCCCAAAAGCACTGGAGTAAGAACATAGCCTTGTTTCATTCCCTTGGTGACCGGACATCATCCACTATCCAGAACTCAGGCAAGCACATCATCAAGGAACCGATGAACTTCTTCATGCAATCACAACATAATTTTCCATAAACCAAGACTGATGGTATCAACGACCTTGGTCAGATCTACAAACATTCCATATAGACATCTGTTTTGCTCCTGGAATTGTTCCTGGAGTTGCTAGGCAGCAGACACCATATCGACTGTTCTCGACTTTTTCTGAAGCCACCCTGGGTATCAGGGAAGTGACCATCTTCTAGGTGAAGGAGCAACCTATTGAGGACTCTGGCAAGAATCTTACCTGCAGTGACTAAAAGATTGTGTGTAATTGCTACCAGACAATCTATTCCCTTTACCTTTATAGAGATGGATGATAGAGGCATCCTTGAAATCTTGGGGGGGGATAACTTCCTTATGACATAAACAGGAAAATTTCTCTCAGTTTTTGGATGAGCAATGGACCCCACCACCACCACCACCTTGCAGATCTCAGCTGGAATAGAATCAGTACAGGTGCTTTGAGACTTGAAAGGAGCCGATGGTATTCAAAATCTTTTCTTCCAGAGCTTGTCCGTGTGGTCTTCCTTCCTTTGACCAGCTCAGATTATAGTGAGCTCCAAGTATCAGCTGCTTCACCCACCTTTTCATCTTTCTTTATACAGACTTAAAGAAGTTCACAGAAGATAGCACTGTGACTAGAGACAAGAAATCTGAGTTCCAATCCAGTCTTAGACACTTACTAACTGTGACCCTGGGCAAATCACTTACTTCTGTTTGTCTCAGTTTCTTCATCTATAAAATGGGGATAATAGGAGCACCTACCTTTCAGAGTTGTGAGGACCCAATGAGATAATAATTGTAAATGACTTAAAGTGCCCAACATGTGGTAGGTACTACTTCAATGTTAACTCTTACTAGTATGACTTTTCCTTGTGCTACAAATATGAGATAATTTCCCCCCACCTCCCTTTCTCATTTCTCTCTAGTGGATCTCTCATCCCCTCCCTTTCCAGTCTTCTATTCTGATTAACAGTGATAGGAAGCAATACAGAGAGATTCTCTCCATGAACTTCCCCTAAGAGATTTTGAAAATGCACCCAACCAGATCCTGATGGAGAAATCCAGAAGGAATCACAGTTGAGTCCCTTGTCTTCAGACTAGCAGAGATGTCTTCAGACACTGGGATTGGGTTGGAGAGAAGCAGGGAGCACTGCAGGACTCAGGGAGAGACAGTGCAAAGGAAAGAGGAGGTCTCAGACCCATCTGGGACACCTCAGATCCACACCTGGGAACTGGGAACTTTGCCCCCCACCCAGGCTGGGGTCACAGAGCCAGGGTAGTGAGAAGGGGATGCACTTCTAGGTAGAAAAACCCTGAGAGGTATATGGATTAAAGAGATAGTTCAGACATCACCAGCAACAACAACAGAAGGATGGGGTTCAGCTCTCAGGGGCAAAGCAAGACCTCAACAGTTAGCCCAAACTACCAAGGAATACCAGGACAGCAATCCCCAAGCAAAGCAAACCCCACAATTCTACCAATCTGAGTCAGCAGAGCTTCTGGCTGAATGGATGGAGTCCAGCGGCAGTCTACTCTTGCTCAAACCCAAACCAAGGTTAAAAACTTCAGAGCTCAGACCAAGGAAGGAGTCAAACATCACCTGGGATGAAACCACTTTTTGACACAGATTCCTAGTTAAAGTTGTCCCTGAGATCCTAAAATACTGTAACCCAAAGTACCCCCCCAAGAAAGCAGTAACAGGACTATCCCAGACATTTCTTGCAGAAGTACCAAAGAGCCCAGCCATAACATCAAGTACAAAGTCAAGAAGGAGGCTGGAAGAATGGTTTAAAAAATATTAGATTCCCTTTATGATACCAATGATGTTAGGGTTCAGAGGAGACACACATCATTCCCCCATATTAGAGTATCAGCAGTTTATTTTTGTTTAGTTTCTTATTAATGTTCATTAATGTTTACCTATTTGTGTTACTCTTAAATGCAGTGTTATAATTAAGATTATGGTATACAAGTTGACTGTCTGTACCAATGGCGGGAGTTGCTAAATCTGGAGTACCTACAGTGATGAAATCCCAGGAGAGGAAAGGCAAGGCAAAGCAAGAAAAGGCAAAACAAGGCAAGGAAACGAAGCTTCTCAACTGACCTTTCAGGATTGCTCTGGGGAACTATTACGCTTGCTCAATTCAGGAAGTTCCAAGTTAAATGAGATAGACTTCAAGCTCCTTGACAATGGGTACTATTTGATATTATTTTTATAAGCCAAAGTCCCAGTACGATGCCTGCTTACCAGATAATGGGCACTTACTAAACATTTGTTGATTAGTTGATCTTTTTATTGTACTATTCCAGTAGCCAATATGATCCACATATTAAACTTTCAGTGCATTTTCCTTGATAGCCTCAGAGACAGCAGTAGTCCTCTTAGTCTTAATAGAAAGCTAATCTTGGCTTGGCCATTTTCTTTCCTGTCTCTGTGATCTTTCCTCAGACCCCTGCCTCTTCAAATTCTGACAAAATTAAGATGTTTTCCTCCAACCTGCCTCCTCTCCATGCTAAGTTTCTAAATTCAAAGATGGCACCTAGGGTCAAACCTCCCTGGAATTCAGATACAAAACACTCATCTTCACAGCGGGTCCAAATGCCACTGAACATTTTGATCACAATATCCCTTTGTTCAGAAATAACTCATTTTTGGTCTGTCATCATGTGGCGCCACATGTAACATGAACAATTCTTAAGTCTTACTTCTTGTAGAATAATCCTGAAACCTGATCTTGGGTTTCCTTTCCATAAGTGCCATGGTTCAATATCTCTCTAAAATGAGCTTCATTGTGACATTTCCTTCCTTTTCTGAAAAATAAAAAGAGACCTAGGAAAAAAACCTATCGATTTCTGAAGGGTAAGAAAATTCATCTCTGTGGGATTGTGTGAGACAGAGGACTTACAATCCAAGGACACAAGTGGGGGTGAGGAGGAGGGCAACTGTCCAGGACCATAAGCAGAGATTAGGCCACAGTCTCCCAGAATCCAAATGATGGAGTTGGAAGTGGATGGGAAGGAAGGAATGCTTCTAAGTTGGAAAAGATTGGAGACCCAGCAAGCATCCATAATTAGAACATACATTTATGGAGGCAATATGGTAGTGGAAAGAGTACAGTCTCTTCAGTAAAAAAAAAAAAAAAAAAAAAAAAAATGTTCAAATTCCATCTGTGATGCTTCCTGTTTGGGAACTCAATTTCTTCAACTGAAGGGATTGAACCTTAATGACCTCTGAGTTCTACTCCAGTCTGCAAACTCTGCTTCTGTATGTAGTACAGCTCTTTAAGGTTTTCAAAGCACTTTAATATACTTAAGTTCATTTGAACCTCCCAAAACCCTGTGAAGGAAGTGATATTAATGTTCCCATTTTATATATGCGGAAACTGAGACTCAGAGCCAAGGTCATACAACTATCATGATTTGAACCCAGGTCTTCCTGACTCCAAATCCAGTACTCCAGGCACCGCACTGACCAGTCTTTCTCCATTCCCTCAAGCATTCTACCACAACCACTTTCACATTCCCTAGCCCGGGGAGAGAGTGAATTACGTTTTCCTCCGTTCTACCAGCACCAATGATGGTCTACACTCCTGGGATCATCCAAGATCCTCTGCTTATATTGGCCCCTCTGAAATCTGTAAGGCATATTTTCAATAGCCTGCCTTAGCTCCAGACAAGGTCCCCTGTTCCCCACTAACACTTCCCTCTATTTTTCTGGAGCTTTCTATATTTGAAGCCACCTTGGAGACACCAACTGGGTACTTCTAGAAGATGACAGGAAACCATGTAGATGTCCCCTAGAAAACCCATCAGCCCACCCTTATCACTGGATTGCCCTGCCCTCATCCATCCAATTAAGAGGCATTAAATTAAAATAAAACAAAATAAATAAAATAAAAATAAAAGTCAGGTTTGTTGCACAAGCATTGTTGATAAAATTTCTGATGAGGAGAGGAGAGGCCTAAAGGACTTATCATAGATCAATTGAATTAACTGGGAATGTTTAGTCCGGAAAAAAAAGACTTAGAGAAGTGATAGCTATCTTCAAGAATATGAAAAGTTGTCATTTGTAAAAGGGATTAGACTTTTATTCTTGATCAAAGAGAAGAAAACCAGGAGTGATGGATGGAAGAGGGAAAGGAGCAGGTCTCCAGTGGAGTACCCCAGTGATCTTTGCTTGAACCTATGCTGGTAACATTATCAGACTCGCAGTAGTCTGATCAATCTGTAAGACTCTAAGTTGCAGAGAACATAGTGACCAGCATTGGAAAAATAAATTTCTACTCCTAAGAGTCCCCTAAAATCAATTAAAATTATATGTCCATGCCCTATCCTTTATCAATAAATTCTTAATATGATGCTTCACAAAGAGCCAGAGAACAAAAAGCTAAGAAAGGTAACTGATACACTGAATGAAAATATTTGGAAACAAAAAAGATCTTGACAGTCAAACTTTTGGACATAATCTAATAAATCAACTTCAAACTCAACATTTCTGAGCCTCAGTTTCCCCATCTATAAAACAGAGATAAGACCTTCACCAACTCCCTAATAGAAGATTGGCATAGCACAGTGCACAGAATGTTGGATTTAAATTCAAGATTTCAAAGCTTATCTCTGATATACCCATTCTCTTTCCCAATTCCTAGCAGCATGGAAAGAGCCCCAGAACGAATCACAAGACTTTGATTGAAATTTCAGTCCTCTTACTGCTTGAGTGATCTTGAATAAGTCATTTCACTTCTCTGAACCTCCATTCATATAATGATAATAATAATAATACTGAGCCTCAGGCTAACTCTCAGACCAATCTGCTAAATTATAGACTTGTGATCAGATAGAATTCCTACACCAAATTATTCACCTAGTATTGTTGGGAGCCTCCAAAGATGCAATGTCTAAAATACTATATAATGTGTTCCCTCTCAAATTGGCTTGGACCTGACTATTTTGCATTCAGTATTTTGACATTTATTCTGTGGAGACCCACACATCTATTGCTACGCCCCCCCATTAGAAGATTAAGTCCTTGCTGGTAAGGATTGCTTCTGTATTTCCATCATTCTGTATAGTAACTGCTTCAGAGAAAATGATTCACAAAAACTTGTTAATTGAACAATTGAAAAATGTTATTTATTATTATTATTATTATTATTATTATTACTATTATTATTATTATTACCTAACTACTGCAAACAAGTAACAAACTCCTTGGACCTCAGTTTCCACTTCTGTAATATTTTTTCCTCTATGACACCACCAAAATCTAAGTCTCACCAAATCTAGTTTTCCAACATTTCTCCCTTTCTCTCAAATTCTTCAAAAAATGACAGTCAGGGTGACCAGGTGGTGCAGTGGATAGAGCAATGGCCCTGGAGTCAGGAGGACCTGAGTTCAAATCCGACCTCAGACACTTAATAATGACCTAGCTGTGTGGCCTTGGGCAAGCCACTTAACCCCATTTGCCTTGCAAAAAAAAAAAAACTAAAAAAAATGACAGTCATTGGATTCTTTTTTTTTTAGGTTTTTTGCAAGGCAAATGGGGTTAAGTGGCTTGCCCAAGGCCACACAGCTAGGTCATTATTAAGTGTCTGAGGCCAGATTTGAACTCAGGTACACCTGACTCCAGGGCCTGTGCTCTATTCACTGCGCCACCTAGCCACTCCAGTCATTGGATTCTTGATTGTCTGGCCATGTTCTTTTAATATCAGTATGTAAGTATGTAATTGTCAGTCCTAAATGTCAGAGCTATCCACTGCACCACCTAGCCACCCTACCCACCTAGCTGCCCCACAGAGCTATTCTTGATATTTCTTACTCTCTCTAGTATACTCAATGCTTCTTCCACTCATTCTATAAGATGGGCTTCTCATAAAAGGGAGAACAGAGAGACTATTTTTCATCTTCTCCTGTGTTGTGAAACCCCTCCAAGGGCACGATCACCTCTAAAGTAAATCAGAAGAAAGAATGAAATGAGATGAAAAAAAGCCCTTCAATCAAGACACAGGGAGAACAAACTGCTAGCTATAACCAAGATGAAGTGTTAGCCTTTCTTCATTTCTAAGTCATCCCTATTCTTCACCAGGAACCTCTATTATTCTCCTCCTTTCCCCCAGTCTTTCCAGAATCCTGCCCCAGACTTGGAAGTGGTTATTTCTGAAGATTTTGAAGAAAGATGTTAATTTGCTGTCATTCATGAGAACCTGGAGGATCTTATAGTTTCAAGACACAGGGATAATAGCTTCCATAAAGTTTTAGACAATGAAGTGAGTGATTCAGGGACTTTCAGTTAAATAGCTCATTGTCCCTAAGACCAAAAGAAAACCTTTGGGGGCTCTATTCCATTGCAAGAACCAATGTATTTTAAATTCTGAATAAACAATTTTCTCAGCACTCATCCTGCAAAGCTGAGCGACACTGGGTAAGGCTGAAAAACATGCTTTGTTTCCCTCAAATATAACTTTGTGGGTGTCATTCTCTCTAAGGCATTCATATAATACCATGACATCTAATAATCAATCATCATGTATTTTATTAAATGTGTACTCTATATTCAGCACTGTTCAAGGGACTAGGGCTAAAATAAAATGGAAGAAAATGTGTCTGTCTTTAAAAAAGCCAAATGGAAAGATGGGAAGATGAGGGAGATGACATGTGTGTCTACATGAATATATACATATATCGTAATTGAGGACAGATAGATATGTGATGGGAAGAGGCATGATTTTGAGTGAAAGGAACTAATAGTTAAAGGAGGTAGATCTGGAAAGAATTCATGTAGAAGAGAGTATTTGAACAGAGCCTTAAAAGATAGGCAAGAATTTTTAAAATATTGCAAAAGAAAAGAAAGCACTAGAGACAAGCTTTCAAAGAACGACTCCGACAAAGATAAAAGAATAACACCAGATGGAATGATGGTCAAGACATCTAAGAAAGCAAATATAGTTAGCTCCTTTTTCCAGCTCAGAAAGACAGCTGTGGTCCTATTAGCACTTCAGGATAGGCAGGGAAGTCTAACAACTGTGTGCTTAAAGGAGGGAATAGAGACCAGAATCAAGACGGCAGTTTTTCCACTCTACCATGAGTGAATTAAGATCTCAGAAACATCCAACACATAACCTAGGACTGAGGAGTGCAGATATGGGCAAGGAATGGACATTTAGCTAAATAAATTAAAGATACAATCACCAAAAAATGGAAAATCTGAAATTAAAAGGATAAAATTGTAAATAAATTAGAGTTTAGATCAGGAACAAGTATGCCCAAGCCTCTCTGACTTTGGACCAGGATTGTGGAGCCTCCTAGAGCCAAAGACCAAGGTTAAAGCTATGGACTTGATGAAGAAGAACAGACCATAGAACAATGGGTAAATTCATCAAAGAAAATAACAACCATGAAAAACATTAAAAAAAATTGGGGGATGTAGTAAAATAGTACTTAAAGGAAATTTTATACTATACAGTTTTTTCCCCATTAAAAGAGAGGCAAGTGAAAGAAATCGGCATGCAATGGAAAAATCAATAGCAATTTTTAAAAGTAGTAAGTAGGGGCAGCTAGGTGGCACAGTGGATAGAGCACCAGCCCTGGAGTCAGGACTATTTGAGTTCAAATCCGGCCTCAGACACTTAATAATTGCCTAGCCGTGTGACCTTGGGCAAGTCACTTAACCCCACTACCTTGCCAAAAAAAAAATAATAAAAAAGTACTAAGCATAAAAATAGATTCTGAAAATAAAAAGAAACAATATTTAAAGAAAAAATTTAAACTAATTAATATAAAAATGAGCAGTTTCTTTATAAACTAAATAAGTAAAACAAACCCTTGGCTAGACTGATTTTCTTTAAATAGGAAAACCAAATTGTCAGTGTAAAAGATGGAGCGCAGGGAAAATGAATGAATAAAGAAATTCACAGATATTATCTTGCCAAATTAAATGCCAATAAAATGGACTACTTAAATGAAATGAAAGAATACTTGGAAAAATATGAATAAATGAAAGAATGAACAAAAATATGAAATGTCTAAATGAATATTTTAAAACTCAGTCTAAGAAAAAGACTGAGTTCTTGAAATTCCAACTCCATGTTTATCTGAGTATTTCATTTCTTTCATATATTCACAATTGATAAAGCATTTTACATATAGTCTCTCATTTGATCTTTGAAACAACTATGAGAAGATGCTGTTATCATTCTTATTTTATAAAAAAGGGAAGTTGAAAGATAGAAATTAATGATTTTCCCACAATCATACATGTGGTAAAGATCTGAATCAGCATTCAAATTCAGATTTTCCTAACTCTGAGTCCAACACTCCTCTATTACCTAATCTGCTTGCCACTATGAAACTTTCAACAAATAAATAATTCCATTATTATATAAACTCTGAAAAACACTAGGAATATAAGAGATATCAAAAATATTATTTTCTTAGGAAAAAATTCCTCATTCCTAAATCATGAAGAAACAAAACAAATATAAAAACAATAAATTTAAAAGCTATAAAATCCCTAATTAATATCAATCAAGAGGCTAAGACAACAGTGTAAAAGATCCTACATATGATCAGATTGGATACATCCCAGGAATTGATTCATTATTAGAAAAACTATAAAGAAAATAGACTCTATCAATGCCAAAGAAAATTTTAATCAATCTTATTTAAATAGATGGAAAAAAACTTTTGACAAAATTCAACATTCATTTCTGTTATAAAACACTAAAAATCAAAGTGATAAATCTTTCTGAATATGGTAAACAATACCTATCTAAAAATCAAACTGGCATTTTCTATAGTAATAATAAACAAAAAGTCTTCTAATTAGATTAGGGATAAAGAATGCCTACTATTATTACTATTGTTTGATACAGTGTGAAAAGATATAAAGTTAGTAATAAGAACACAAAAATAATTGATGGGATAAGCATATGCAAGGAGGAAACAAAATTATCTTTTTGCTAATGATATGATCGTCTACTTAGAGAACCACTAAAAATAATTGAAAAAATTGATAACTTAAAGAGTAACAAGATAGAAGAATATAACCCCACCCTTCACAAATCACCAGTTTTTCCTCTATATTGCCTTCAGAATCTTAGAGAAAGAATTAGAAAAAGAAATTACATTCAGAATAATTACAAAATAAATAAACATTTTGTGGTTTACCTACCAAAGCAATACTAGCCCTCCAAGAATATAACTACAAAATAACCTACATAAAATAGAATTATTAAAAGATATTAACTGCTAATGATTAAGCTGGACTAATATAATTAAAAAGTCAATATTGTTTAAATTGATTTATTTAGTTTCATATCAATTGTGACCAAAGCATTTCTTTTTAGACCTAGGTGAAAAAATGATAAAATTCATCTGAAGGAACAAAAGACCAAGAACCTTAAGGGAAATTAAGAAAAAGATGGAAGATAAGGTACCATAGAAGAATCAGATCTCAATCTAGGCATCAAAACAATAAATATCGGGGCAGCTAGGTGGCACAGTGAATAGAGCACCAGCCCTGGAGTCAGGAGGACCTGAGTTCAAATTTGACCTGACACTTAATAATTCACTAACTGTGGGATCTTGAGAAAGTCACTTAACCCCCAGTGCCTTAAACAAATAAAAAATTTTTAAAAAAATAATTATCCAAATTCTGTAATACAAAAGGCAAGCAGGAGGCCAGACTAGATATGTAACACAGAGGAGGAAATAAAGTATCATAGTGTTTACCAAGTCCAAAGATTACAGCTACAAAATCCATGACTCACCATTTGATAACAATTAGTGGGAAAATTATTGTAAAAATTGAAGAAACTAAGTTTAAACCAACATCTCATACTATATACCAAAATAAATTTCAAGTGGATGCATAATTTGGATATAAAAAGTCACATTATTAAATAAACTAGAGGAGAATGGAAGGGAAACTCATTGAATCTATAGATAGATGAAGAACCTGTTTTCAAAGAAAGGATAGAGAGAATATCACAAGATAAAATGGAGAGTTTTGGTGACATAACTGAAAAACAATTTGTAAGAGCAAAATTAATGAAGTTCAATTTAAAAGGGAAAGTCAGTCAAGAAATATATAGCAATTATTTATTATGGGGCAAATCCTGAAATATGTTATGAGGACATAAAGAAATGCAAAAATACCACTCCTGCTCTCAAGGAACTCACTCTAATTGTAGAGACTACATGCAATAAGTATGACATACATGCATACACCTATATATGCATATGGTAGGTAAGTTTGCACTGGAAATAGAAAGCAATCTCAGAAGGAAGGCATTAGCAGTGGGAGCAGGAGGGAAGACCCGCAGAAGATGTGATTGGAGTTGAGATTTGAAAAACTTCAGAAGATGAAAATGAGGAAATGGAGCATTCCAGCTGTGAGCAATAGCAAAAATATAAGCAGAAAATGCATGTCTGAGAAAAAAATAAAAATAAATAAAAGTGTCCTTGTACCGTAAATGATGAAGAGGAGAGTAAAATGTAAGAAGATGTTAAAAATTGAAAGGCGTCACATTGTGGAAGATATTAAAAGTCAATAAAGAATTTTGTATTTGATACTTGAAGGTAGTAGGGAACTATTGGAGTTGACTGAATGGGGAGGGGGTAGGCATAGTTAGACCTGGGCTTTAGAATACACCATTGACTGGGTGGAGGGAATATTGGAGAATAGAGAGATATGAAAAGGGAGACCAACCAGTAAGTTATGTGATTGCCCAGGCATCAAGAAACAAATGCCTTCAAGGGTTAGCTATGAGAGGAAGGCAACTGTGTGAGTGTAGATAAACACACATATAGAAAAGATTTTAGGAATGCAGAAATGATGATATGTAGCAATGAGATATAAGGGAGGAGTTTGAGTAAAGACTTGAGGTAGAAACTCAGATTGTGTTTTTGGAAACAATTATAGCATTATCCACAGTTATAAGAAAGTTTGGGGATAAGAAGGAGACCATGATTTGTATTTCGGACATATAAAGTTTGATTTGGCTACAAAACATCTGGGTTGATGCTGGTTGATGATGCAAGACTGGAAGTCGGGAGCATTGTTAGAACTAGATAAAAAGATCCCAAAATCAGCTGCATATGGGGTCATTGAATTCATCAAAAATGATGAGAGCACCAAATGAAACCAGGAGTGAGGGAGGAAAGCCAGTAACAATCTTAGGGACACTAATAGTTAGTGGTTAAGACTTGGAGACTGAGGAGGAGCAGTAAAATGGATAAAAGGGAAACTAGGAGAGACTAGAGGAAAAAGATCTGGGAGGAAAGATTATTTAGGAGGAGAAGGTGAGATACTGCATCAAAGGCTACAGAGAGAGATCAAGAAGGACAAAAAACTGTGAGAAGGTCTTTAGATTTGGCAACTAAGAGATCACTGATAACTTTCGTGAGAGGTTTCACATGAAAGTTGAGGTCAGCAGTCAGACTACATGAGGTTTAAAAGAAAGAGAGAGGGGAGGAAGTAAAAGTACTAATTGTAGATGGCTTTCTCAAAGGGTATAGTCAGGAAAGGGAGGAGAGGGGTGGGACAATAGTTGACAAGGATGGTCCGAATGAAACTACCAAAATGAAATTATCAAAATTTTAAAATCAAAAGAAAAGACAAGAAGGGTGATAAATTATATTAAAATGAACAGATAAGAGAAGCAGGGTCAGAAGGAAACAGAGATGAATAGGACATCTTTTAGAGTAACACATTTAAGTTATCATATACCTAAAAGAAAAGAAATACAGTTTTGCAGTTTTACAAATTTGCAGTATACAAATGTGCAGTTTTACAAGCAATGTGATTTTAATATTCTACTTTGTATATGGAAATGCTCATCTTTCATCCAATATCACAGACAACAGGTCAGGATTCAGGTGAACTCTTCCAACATGCTCTCCCAAACAACTTTAAAATGATACCTCAAATCAAATTTTGGAGCTACAAAGGCAATCCAAGGTCAGAGGGAGATAGTTTTCAGCTTAAGACAATTTATGAGGTATACAAGAGACTGGGTGGGTACAGTACTACAGCAGGGAAGGAACACTAGGAGTATGCATTAGGGGCTGCCACAACCAGAATTTGCAAAACGGAAAAGGATATTTAAAAAAACTGATTGAAGAGAATAATTCCTTATATATGAGACAAGCAAAGTAAAGTTAATGACTCCATTAAGAGAAAAAAAGCAAAATTAAAAGAATGATAAATAGAAGAAAATGTGAAGAATCTCATCAGAAAAAAAGCAACTGATATGGAAAATAGACTGAGGAGAGGCAATTTAAGAATTAGCAGACTACCTGAAAGCCAAGCTCAAAAAAGATTTTAAACATAGTATTGTATGATATTATCAAGCCAAACTGCCCTGCATGATAGAAATTGAAATGATACACCAGTTATCTCCTGAAAGAAATCACAAAATGAAAATCAGAAATATTATAGTCAAATTCCAGAATTCCCTCAGCACAGAGGAAAATATTTCAAAAAATCAGAAAGAAGCAATGTAAATATTGAGGATCTACAGGAAAGATCACACAAGATTTAGCAGCTTCTATGTTAAAGGAGTGACGAGCTTAGAATAAGATATTCTAGAGGACAAAGGAACTAGAATTATAATCAAGAATCATCTATCTAGCAAAACAGTGTCATTCTTCAGGGAGAAAATGCATATTTAATGAAATAGAGGACTTTCAAACATTCCTGATTACAAGACCAGAAATAAAGAGAAAATATGACATTCAAGCAGAAGACTCAAGAGAATCATAAAAAACAACTTTAAATGAAAAAATAATCATAAAGGATTCAGGAAATTAAACTGATTTCATCCCTATATGCAAAGATGAAATTTGTACCCCTAAGAACATTATTATTAGGGCAGCTAGAAGGAGTCTGTTATAACAAGGGTATGGGTGATTATGTTGGGATCATCTCTGAAAAAAATGTAGGGGTAAATGCAAGAAATGCAGTGGGAGAAGGAGGAAGGGAGAAGCAGATTGGGTCAAATTTTCTCACATCAAGGAAGTGAGGGAGTCAAGCAATGTTTGAACCTCATTATCATCAGAAATGGTTCAAAGAGGGAATAATTATTCACATGTATGTATATTTATACATATGCTCAAATTGGTGTAGAAATCTATCATACACAGTATGGAGATAGAAGGGGAATGGGATAAAAGACACAGGAGAGGGAGGATAAGGGGTGGTTGAATTTGGGGAGGCAGCGGAAGAAAGCAAGACAGACTTGCAAAGGGACAGGATAAAAAGAAAGAGAATAAACAGAGAAATATTAATATGCAGGGCAATGCACAGTAGGTGATCAAGTCTGTGAATGTAAATGGGATGGACTAATCTGGAGAACAGAAGCAGATAACAGAATGAATTGAAAACCAGCATTCAACACTAGGCTCTGTATGGGAGACACACTTTGAACAGAAATACCATGCAGAATTGAAATGAAGAACCAGAGTACAATCATTATGCATCAAGTGAAGAAACCAGGAGTGGTGATCAGGGTCTCAGATAAAACAAAATCAAAATCAGACCTAATTTTGATAATCAGGGAAATAACATTTTGCTAAAACATACATAGGAAATGAAGCAACATCAAAACATTTCACAGCAAGCTTCTCTGATAAAGGTCTCATTTCTTAAATATATAGGAAACGAGGCAAATTTTTCAAAGAGCAAACCATTCCCCAAATGATAAATGGTCAAAGGATATGAAAAGGCAGTTTTCAGAAGAAGTCAAAGCTATCTATCATCATATGTAAAAATACTCTAAATCACTATAACTTAGGAAAAAAAGGCAAATTAAAACACCTCATACCTATCAGACATAACAAATGCTGGATGAGATGAAGAAAAATTTGCCAATAATGAATTTTTGGTAGGGAACTGATCCAACCATTTTTTTTAATTTAAGGCAATGGGAATAAGTGACTTGCCCAAGGTCATGCAGCTAAGCAATTATTATGTGGCTGAAGCTGGATTTGAACTCCGGTCCTCCTAACTACTGGGCTGGTGCTCTATTCATTGTGCTACCTAGCTACCCACCAACCATTTTTGAAAACAATCTGGAACTATGTTCAAAGAGCTTAAAAACTTTGTATATCCTTTGATATAGCAATACCACTATCAAATTTGTATAACAAAAGAGCAAAAAAAAAAGGAAAGGATCTTTATGTGCAAAAATATTTATAGCATTATTTTTATGGTAGCAAAGAATTGGAAATTAAGGAGATGTTAATCAATTAGTGAACGACTGAACAAGTTGGAGCTTGTGATTAGGGTGGAATACCATTGTACTTTTAAAATGACAAGCTGTTGGTTGTTAAACATTCACTAGCACACCACTGGATGCAAGAAATATTGGGAGCTAGAGCTAGGACTCAGGAATTAATTGAATTTGGAGAGAGAGTGGGGAAGAGAAGGAAGAGAGAAGAGTCTAGGATGACTCAACCAATTAGAGCAATGCTGATGCTTTGGGGAAAGAAAAAAAATAAAATGACAAGATGTGGGGAAGGGCATGATTCAGAAAAACATATGAAAGGACCTATATTAACTGTTGCAAAGAAAAGTGAGAAGAAACAGGACATTATTGAGTACAGTAACAGCAATGTTGTTATGATGAACAACAGAGAAAAGACTTGAATATTCTGATCCAAACAATCACTCAAGGCAAAGAACTCATGATGGGAAAAAATAGCGAATTGGAGTGTACAGTTTTCATTTTCTTTTGTCTTTGTCTTTGGGGGGAGGGGATACTGCTAATGTCAAAAAATATTTAACATGATATCACTTGTGTCACTGATAACATATTATTTGTCTTCTCAGTGGGTGGTGATGATAGAGAAGAGCAGGCAAATACAGAAATTAAAATTTGAAAGAAATAATATCAAAAATAAATAAATGGTTTTTAAATGCTCATCTTATTGACTATTTTAAATTCAGAATAAAAATAAATAAATAAATAAACTGGGCAGAAGGAGGAATAAAGGGAACCAACATTCCGAGAGACAGAAGTGAGGTAACATATTCCACATGGAAGAGCATCAATGCAAGGGTTTAGGAAAGGGTTGTGTGTTTTTTCCTTTACTACATAATAAACTTCATGAGGGCGAGGACGAGACCTTACCAATGTATTTTCTAGAGTTGAGCATGGTATCCTGTGCACAGTAGGACATGGGTGAAGCATGGCAGAAGCAATATGGATTTGTAGTCAGGAAACCTAGATTCAATCCTTTATCTTTATCTAGTTGTGTACCTTATGTGAGACATATATTTAAAGCTGGAAGGAATATTGTCTTGTCCAAATCTCCTCATTTTACAAATAAGGAAACTGAGACCCAAAAAAGCCATGTCATTTGGATCATAGAACCAATCAGGAAGAAATCTTAGGAATCACCTAGGCATCCCTCAGTTGAGGAAACTGAGGTCCAAAGAGGTTAACACATTGTCTATTGTCATACAGATGCAATGTGGCAGAGCCAAGATTCTAGCCAAGGCATTCTGATTCCTCTGGCTATTTTGCTTTCATTTCTCTTCCCAATTTTTCCTCTACCTCCCCCAAATCTTTTTTGAACTCTTCCATAGCCCGAGACCAATTCTTATTTTTCATGGAGGTTTTGGATATAGAAACTTTGACTTCATCACCTTCTGAATGTGTATTTGATCCTCCATGGGACCAAAATAATTGCCAATGATCAGATTCTTTTTCTTCCATTGTCTGCTCAGTTCCCCCACCCATAACCTGATTTTACCTCCTTACTAAAGTTGGACTCTGCTTCCAGGGTGGAGGGTGGACTTTCCCAAGCTTTTGAGGGTTTTTTGGGACATACCCCAGGGACCTTAATTCCTTCAAGATCTAATGAGAAGCTCTGGCTACTCTCCTGGGCTGTGTTCTCGTCTGTGGATGACCACAAGCATTCCCCTATGCCCTGGATCTGTGAGGGGGTCCCTGCTCCGCTAAGGTAATATGGGCCCCAGACTATGACCTGGATCTGAGAATGGGCAAAGCAGCAGAGTCCTACCCCAGGGATAGTGGGGAGATCTTGGCAGTAGCCCCCAATCCCCTTATAGTACATGGGCTGAGAGCGCTAGAAGCAGCTGCTAGGTGGCCACGCAGGTTTCTGGGGCAGGACTGTGCTGAGGTCTGCACTAGTCTGGGTTCTTTGATCACTCTGGCGCAACAAGGTTTTCCTGCTGACCTTCCAAGTTGTCCTAGGCCATCCCTGGGCTGAGAAGTCTGGAAACCACCTGCTGCCATAGATCCAGGCATGCCAGGGGATCCAGGTGCCCTGCAGACTGTTTCTGGAAGGCTGGAGCTGGTTTTCTCCAGCTCCCAGTTGTGCTGCCCTTTCCAACCCTGGTGGGATGGATCCTTCTCACAGATCTTCCAAATTGTCTTGGACCAGAATAGTGCTTCTTTCTGTGGGTTTCAGCACTCTAAGATATGATTAGAGTCATAATTTTAATGTATTTGGGAGAGAGCTTCTGGGATTTCCTGCCTCCACTCTGTCATCTTGGCTCTTGGCTCCACCCCTGATTCCTCTGACCACAAACCCACCAACCTATTTACTGAACCAATTGATCTCTCAGAGTCCCTTTCCCTCTCAGATCCTCAGGGATCCCATCTGTATGTTGGGGATAGCATATTTTGAAATCCATGAAGATATGTATGTATATATGTTTATGTATGTATGTGAGTTTACACAGGATAGAGTGCTATTCCTAGAGTCAGGAAAGCTCATCATCCTGAGTTCAAATCCACCTAAGATTCTTAGAAGTTCTGTGACCCTGGGCAAGTCATGTAACCATTGCCTACCTCAGTTTCCTCATATGTAAAATGAGCTGGAAAAGGAAATAGAAAACCACTTCAGAATCTTTGACAAGAAAAACCCAAAACAAGGAATCAGACACAATTGAAATGATTGAACAAAAACTGTGCATGCTTGTATGTGTGTGTGTGTGTGTGTATGTGTTTCTGTGATATTAGTATCCTCCCTCTTCCTCATAAACACCTATTATTCCTTCTTACCCAGCAGCCTGATCATCGAGTGGAGGATTGGTTGGGTAATGAGTTCTTAGACACAAACTTCACAACAAAGTAGAAAATTGAGATAATCATCTTCATGGCAAAAGCAAAAAAGGAAGGAGAAAATGGAACTGTCTTAATTATCTGAACGTTGCAGGACAGAGCAAAGTTGCTTTATTTTAATAGACGTTCTATTTTTAAAGCTTGCCTTTAAGAATCTACTTCATTCTGTTTTGTAAATGCTATTGTTATCTTTTGTTTTTATGGCACCTGTATTCCTCAGCATCAGAGCCCTCCCTCATAGCAAAACATTTTTAAAAGAGCAAAATCTGAAGAGAAAATTTCAACAAAACTGATATATAACTAGATACATATTTACATATATATTTCAATGAAATGCCCGGAAGACCTCCCACAGCCACAAAAGAGTAAGGGAGGTTTCTTCATCGAGCTTCTTTGGGACCAATCACATTCCTTAAAACTGCATAAACATTCATTTTGATGATTTTGTTATTCTGTTTTCTTCCATTGCATTACGATAGTTATTGGATATGTTGGCTACTTCATTCTTGATACACAAAAAATAGAAGTTGAGAGAAGGTCTTACCCAGTTACAAATCATAATATAACAGAAGTCTGAAATCCTGTGACATCAGAGTTAGAGGAAAAATACCTTATAAGAAATCATCATGGGGCGACTAGGTGAGACAGTGGATAGAGCACCAGCCCTGGAGTCAGGAGGACCTGAATTCAAATTTGACCTCAGACACTTAATGATTACCTAGCTGTGTGTCCTTGGGCAAGCTACTTAACCCCATTTGCCTTGCAAAAACCTGAAAAATAAAAGAAATCATCATATTTGAACTAGAGTCATAAGTAGAAATTTTGTCATCTGGAGGGTTAAGAATGCACCCCTGGAAAAAGAGAACCATAACATTGGGATCCTGAACAAGATGTCATGTGAGAGGAATTGCCTACACTTGTTTGGAGTTTGGAGGTGGGAATGAGAGGAGGTTACTGAAATGTCTAATGTCCCCCAACCTGGATAGTTCAGGTAGAATTGTCCAATCCATAGATGCAATTCTGAATTGGAAACAGACCATTTGAGTGACTTCTCTAAGATAGCTAGAATTAGAATTCTAGACTGATTAAAAGTCTACTGTCCTTTCCCTACACTGTGCTTTAACGGGGAAAGATCTTCTTCAAAAATGCACATTATCTCTGAAAAAAGTGGTTCTTCCTTGGAAAGGGATAAGACCAAGGATTTGTCATTTTACTAGATGGAGAGAGGAAAAAGAATCTGCATTTTCTCTCTTGGAGGTCACCAACAGATGAGAAAACATCCTCAACCAATGCAAGTCAAAACCTTCTCTTCAATTTAGGTTCTTGCCCCAAGGCCACACAGTCTGTAGGTATCAGAGGTGGAAACCAAAGTCTTTCTGGCTCCATGATCAGCTCTCTACCTGCTATGGGACACTGCCTCTCTTCTCTCAATCATTCTAGCTTTGTAACTAAGCTGCCTGCCTGAAGGAGCCATAAAAATGCCAAAGGGTATTTCAAGAAAAGCATTTTTCATGTGCACTCAACAAATGCCATTTCCCCAAGTCTCAACCAGAGATTTCACCTCCATAATTCATTTATTCAAACATGCATTGTTCATACAAGAGACTACTAAACCTCAAATATCCCAGCTACTGGAGTAAAGATTCATTTTTGAGGGAAAAATAAAAACTACCAAAAAAGTTAGACAGAAGTGTAACAAAAATTGAATGTATACCAGCATCTCACATCATATACCAAGACACCAAGACGAGTTCCAAATGGACACGTAATCTCAATATAAAAGGTCACATCACAACCAAATAAGAGAAACAAAAGAATTACCTTTCAGATCTAAGGACAGGAAATTCATAAGCAAAGAATAGAAAGGATCATAGAAAACAAAATGGACAATTTTGTCACACAAAATTAAAGTTTCTGAACAAACATATTAAATGCAACTAAGATTAGAAAGGGGACAATTGGGGAGGTGTGAGATTAAATCTTTATAGCAAGTTTCCTTGATAAAAATATCATTTTCAAAATATGTAAGGAGCTGAATCAAATTTATAAAAACAATGGTCAATTGATAAATTACCCCCAAAAAAGACGGGCAGGCAATTCTCAAAGGAAGAAAAATCAAGCGATCCATAATCAAATTTTAAAATGCTTCAAATCATTAATAGAGAAACGCAAAATAAACAATTCTGAGATTCCCTATCATACCAATTATATTGGAAAAATTAACTCAAAAACTGAAAATTTATAGCAATTGAAGAATCTGCAGAAAAAAAGATACAGTAATACCCTGATGGTAGAGTTTTTCAATATGGAAGGAAATTTGAAACTTTGCCTAGAAAGTTACAGAATTATGCTTTCCCTTTAACCCAGCTATATCACTAATAGGTTTATGCCTCTAAGACATTAAAGAAAGAAGAAAGGGTCCCAAATGTAAAGTATAAGTGTACATACATATAATATGTAGATCTCTAAATCTGTAGAAATTCTTTTTGTAGTATAAAGAGTTAGAAACTTGCATATCAATTGGGAATCAGACAGATTTTATATAGAAATAGATATGAAACTTATGAAAGAGATGACTTCAGAGAAACCTAGAAAGATTTCTATGAACTGATATGAACTGAAATGAGCAAAACTAGAAAAATAATTCATACTCAATATCAATACTGTAAAAACAAGCAATTCTTAAATATTTAAAAACTCTGATCATGGCAATGATCAACCATGATTGCAAAGAACTAAAAATGAAGCAGGCTGCCCACTCTTTAACAGAGAGGGGATGGATTAATATGCAGAATGGGATTTATAATTTGGACATGTACATGGACAACTGGTAACCTGATTTCCATGACTATGTTTATTTTTACAAAAGTTTTGTTTTTATTTTTATGAGGGGGAAGTAAAAGTGGAAAGAGAAAAAAATGCTTGAAAATTAATAAAAAAATAATTTTAAAGAAACATCGGTAATCATTGACGTTTACTAAATAAATGATGACATTTGAATGGCCCATGTAGTCTCCGGAGAGCTATTCTCCAAATCTTGATGTGCCCTGGCAGGAAGGAAACTGAAGTTGTGGCCACTCCATCCCTTCAGGGCTCCAGAGGGATTAGGAAATTGTTTTTCTAATATTCAAGCTCTCCAGCCTCCCATTGATATGCCTCCTATAATGATTAGCTTTTGATATCAATAAATCAGACAATTGGTTTTTCAAAGTAGTGATTATGAAAGTAGAAAAGTTTCTTTCTCAGAGGAAAATCCTAGAACCTTAGAGTGTTCCCTGAACATATGTAGCTCTCCCTATAGGAAGTAGGAACTAGAAGTCATTCTACCCACAAGTGAGAATGATATGATGAGGTCCTTGGGTGGCCACGCTAGGCTATTGGATCTGGAGGGGTGGAACCTTTATACTCTCCCTCTCCCAAAGATGGATCTCTCTACTCTAGGCTCAGTCTGATATCCAGTTTTACTATAAAAGTCACAGGACCTATTTTTAATTGGAAAATCCCAAAGGATTTTCCCTAAATGGGGTTCCTCTACCCTTGATCTACAGAGAGAGAGAGAGAGAGAGAGAGAGAGAGAGAGAGAGAGAGAGAGAGAGAGAGAGAGAGAGAGAGTTTGGACTTCATCATTGACTATTTTTTAAAAGGAAGTGAAAATGAAGTTTCCAATAAAAAACAAAGTTTAAACCCTATAGAGATACCTCAAGATGTGAGCCTCTCTTCACAGAGATTAGGTTGTTGTTGGGTTAAGTGGGGTTAAGTGGTTTGCCCAAGACCACACAGCTAGGTCATTATTAAGTGTCTGAGACCAGATCTGAATTCAGGTAATTTTGACTCCAGGGCCAGTGCTCTATCCACTGAGCCACCTAGCCACCCCTTCACAGAGATTAGGGACCTGAGATTGTATTTATGAATTGGGACTCATGAACATAAGCTACTCTATCCCTTAAGAGGCTAGGGTTATGCCTTAAGGGTTGAGGAGTTGCTTTCCAATGCTTTTGCTCCCTAGTCTTATGACTGTGCTTCTTCCCATGATTATAATTTAGAAGCAATTAATCAGTCAAACTTAATCAGTTTTTTCCCAAATGATTATTTGCTAAAATGGGATAGTAAAAAAGAGTTGGTCCAAATATTCCCTGATTCTCAAAGTCAAAGACATTCTCTCCTATAAATACAAAGTTCAAGGGAAAATAGGCTCCAGCTTGAAGCATACATGTGGCAAAGGAGTGCCTCAGGGTTTCTGTTATTTCTTTGCAGGACTTCTCAAAAGTGTTAAAAGGATGGTATCATCCCCTTTTGAGCTCTCTGCAACCTCTGGAATCTTTCTCCAGCAGCTGCTCTGAGGCCATTGCTAAGATATCTACAGAGAGTACAAAATCCTCCAGATTCTTCAAGGCCCACAAGGTTTCCCCATTAACCACTGGGAAAGGAGGAAGCCTCAAGGTTCTCCCCCTCCAAGGGGTTCTTTATAAAATGTATAACTGGGGTGTCCTCTCCTCTCCACTGCCAGACACTGAATCTCTCAGGCTCAGCTCTTTCAGGTGTTTATTTTACGTATGATCCCCAAGAGAAGAACAAGAAGGAAGTTAGACCATCCAATCATACTTCCTGTATATGCCACTCCAGCTGACCAAGGACTCTTTGGGTCTTGGTCTTAAGCCTAATGGAATGATTCAATAGGGTGTAAGGTATCAAGACTCAGGAACAGGATATTTATTTTAAGTGGAATGACTCCTGAATCTTTATTAACTGACATTTCTGACCCTTAAACATAATTAGGAATGCTACTGTTCTATAAGAAAGAGTGATTATGAAGGGTGGAAGGACACACAATGCTACTACTACTACTACTACTAATAATAATAATAATAATGCAGCTAGCATTTTTATACCTCTTCTAGGTTTGCAAAGTAATTTATAAATGTTATCTCATCTGATCCTTAAAATAACCTTGATAGTATTACTATTAAGTTATAGTATTATTAACATATATCTAACAATATATAGTATCTTACAGTATGATTATCATTAATTATCCCCATTTTATAGTTGAGAAAACTGGAGCTGAGAGGGATTAAGTGACTTGACCATGGTCACATAGGAAATAAGTGTCTGAGGTAGGATATCAGGTCTTTCCTGAATATATATATATATATACACACATATATATATAACAAAGGAAAGTAAAGGCTGCAAGGTGATAATGACCAAGATGGATCCTGAAGAAGAAATCACCAAGAATGCACCACCCTCCCTTCTTTGCAGAGGGGACAGGTGGTGATGATGGATATGGAACAACATGAACACTGTCATATTTACTGTTGATTAGTTTTGCTGAGGTGTTTTTTTATCCTCTTCCTTTTCAAATTTAATTTAACTTTTTTTTATCTTTTTACTATAAGGGATGGCTTTCTGAGCAGGAAGAGGAGGGGATATTTGGGAAAATGAGGCTGGTAAGAAAACAAAGGATACTAACAAAAATAAAAATTATTTTAGATGATTTTTTTTTGTCCACTCATGAGTGTTGTAGGACATAGAGCTCACATTCTGCTAGAACAGTTTTCCAGAAACCAAGGACACCTGAATGCCACATTACACAATAAAGGAGTGTTTTCATAGAGTTTCTTTCAGAAAAAAAATTGGTGTAATTTCTGTTCCTGTCACTAATAATAAACTTCAATTTGCACATGGTCATTTCTATATTTTAACTCCAAAAAGAGAAGCAGAGAGATAGAATGAACAATGAGGGCAATTCTGCTCACTACTCCCAAAGTCCCCCTTATAGAGTTTTGTGCGAAAGGTCTTAGAAAAATGTGAACTATTATTATTAATAAGACATGACATACTCACTTTGTAATCTTATTCAAGCCTATCTTTCCAAGCTGATTTCAAATTCTTCCCCTTTTTTGTACTTTCCATTCTAGCTAAATGTGCCAACTTGCTATTCTCCATATTCCCCATAGCCCACTTCCAGACCTTTGAAAAGACTGTGTCATCTCCTGGAATCCCTAGCTCACTTCCAAGCACAGTTCAGGATGCATTTTCCTACACACACATACATGTACACCCCTACCCCCCTTTATAATCACTTTGTCTAGGCAGTTAGGGGATATGAAGGATAGAATATTAACCTTCAAGACCAGTCTCAGACACTTACTAGTGGTGTGGCCTTGGGAACATCATTAACCTCTCTCTGCCTCACTTTCCTCCTTATAATAGCAAGGGTTATGGGGCAGCTAGGTGGCACAGTAGATAGAGCAAAGGCCCTTGAGTCAGGAGGACCTGAGTTCAAATCCAACCTCAGATACTTGACACTAATTGCATGATCTTGGGCGAGTCACTTAACCCCATTGCCTTGCAAAAAAATAAAATGAAATAAATAAAAATGAGTTATAAAAACACCAACTTCTCAGGACTATTGTGAGGATCAAGTGACATAAAAAGTCTTAAGCATTTAGTATATTGTGCCACATAAATGTTAGCCATTATTATTCTATAGTGTTCTCTCCAGGTATAGTATATAGGCAGACTTCATTCATTCATTTGGCAAACATTTATTATTCCTCTCATATATGACAGAGTTTCTGATAGTTCAAAAATAAATATGAAACAGACCCAATTTCCAAAGGATTTACATGGGGACGGGGTGAAGGTGGGAGCTGGAAATGGGAAGGATACAAAATATACACAGATCCATAAAAGCAAAAGTCTACAAAGAGAGCTTCTGAGAGCACTTGCTACTAGAGAAGTCCAAGTAATGGAAGCTCCCTGAGGGCAAGAATTCTTTCCTTTCTTTGCTTTGAATTCCATCACCTAGAACAATATCTAAAGCACAACACATGTCTCCTTCATAAATGCTTGTGGAATAGCAGTTTTCTTTATTCGGGTTGTCTCACCAGATAAAGTGCTTTCAATCTTTAGCCTCTTCTGCAAATCTTACTCTCCCTTCCATAGCACACATCAGAAATGTAAAAGGCGTATGTTATGAATATGTCCTCCTATCATAATAACTCACAAACCAGATCTAGAAATGCTCACATTTTAGAGGAGGGAAAGACAACTCACCACATCTGTATGAGACATTCTCTCCCTCCCACCCTACCCCCCCCAGGAAAGCTGGCTGATTGTTCTCATTAACCTTGCCTTCCTATAAAAGGACAAAATCAATAACAAATTTATTCAGCAGCTCAAAGGCAATATCAAGAAATTTCATGTGGGATTTTATTTTCATGGGGTTTTTTCCACCCACAAAGTCTAATAAAAAATAATGTGATCTGTCCAAATGCAAGACAAATAGAAAACCAAAGACAGCAGCAGAGGCCCTCCAAAGACACTAGGTGAAACTCCCTCCCTACAGGTGGATAATTGTCTGGCTGAAAATATTGTTTCCTTTCAGCTGGAAGGCAATGACTGCTTAATGTCCCCATCTCTTGCTAGAAAAGTGTAAGTGGTTGTTCTCTGCAGAACTGAAGGGGCTGATCCACCCCTGAGGCCATCATCAAGGGGGGTTGTTGTCTCTGATGCAGAGGCAAGGACAAAATATATGCAGTCTGCATTTATTAATGGTCCTCCTGGTTAGGTCAAGCTATCCCACACACTCCCACAGGTAAAAAGGAGTTAAAAGCTGTCAGTTAGTAATCTGATCTGCTCTATGGTTCACCTAATAATGGCTGGGTCTTAAAAAAACATCTAGAAACATTAGCACCTTTTGGAAAGGGTGTCAGACTTGGAATCCAGATCATAGGACCACACTGTCGAATGAAAGCTCTAAATTCAGATGATCATTCATTCAATTCAATTCACTAAAAATTTCCGAAGAGCCTACCATGTGCTAGCACTGCAATAAAGGGCAGCTAGGTGGTATAGTGGATAAAGCATTGGCCTTGGAATCAGGAGGATCTGAGTTCAAATGCAGTCTCAGAGACTTGACACTTACTAGTTGCATGACCTTGGCCAAGTCACTTAACCCTGCATTGCCTCACGTTCTGCATTATCTCCAGTTGACCTGATCTAGATAGCTCTAGAGAAGAACGTGAGGCTGGTGACTTAGCACAGGCCCCTCCTCACTCATAGCCAATTCACTTGCTTGGCGCGGCATTACCTCGCAGATGCCTTGATCTTCTTTGAGCACAAGAGACAAACATCGATCATCAAAGTGCTGGAATACAAAAAAGCACAAGAAAAGCAGGCCCTGGGCTCAAGGAGCTCACAATAAAACTGGAGGAGCCAACACACACACACACACACACACACACACACACACACACACACACACAGGCACATGCACACACACACATACACACACACACACAAGCACATGCACACACACACGCACACACACACACACACACACACACACACACAAAGGTTGAGAGTCAGAGTTGAAGCCAAACAGAGTAACAGATGCAAAATCAAGTGATCTGAGGCTCCAGGTTCTGCCTTCTATAAAGTAAGACATTGGGAGCACTTGGGTACGCCACCCTCCCAGCTTCTAATCAGAGCAAAGAGGAGGCTGAGAAAGGTGAAGTGAGTCAAAGTTTGAATGACCAACATGATGGTAAGTTAGGAGTGATGAGCGGATCCTGGGACAGGCATCTTGTTCTGGGGAACTAAAACTAAGCAGGGCTATAGATGCAGTGACGTCTAGTCCAGTCCTTTATTTTATGCAATGTTAGAAATAACCCAGTTTCAGACAGGTTATTTTTTTTGCCCAATTCCCAAGCTAGTAAGTGTCAGTGGCAATATTTGAACCCAGCATAGGATATTTCACTACAGAATCATAGATTCAACTTATCGATACCTCCCTAAAATATGGAGAACTTGGGTCTTCAGATTTGGTATGACCACAACACAGTACAGTGACTCTGCCACCTGTTCCTGGCAGCAAAGCCTCTTCAAATATTTAAGATCACATTAATAGGAGCGGGTAGGTGGTGCAGTGAATAGAGCACCAACCCTGGAGTCAGGAGTACTTGAGTTCAAATCTGGCCTCAGACACTTAATAATTACCTAGCTGTGTGGGCAAGCCCCTTAACCCCATTTGCCTTGCAAAAAAAACTAAAAAAAAAAAAAAACCAAGATTACATTAGCTTTTCTGGGCAGATACATTCCATGGCTGACTCACACTGAGTCCGCTAAAGCATCCCCCAGATCTCTTTTCTGAAAAAGAGCCTTCGGACCATGGCACCTCCATTTGGTCCTTAGAATACAGTCAATATTCCTTTCATTCTCCCTGGACAGGAGAGGTCTAATAGCTTCACTGAGCCAAGATTTGGGGTTAGGATAGAGTAATGAGGGGACAAGGAGTCTGAACAGAGTGGTAGGCATCATGGAGAAGCAGAGTCAGCAAGAACTGCATTGGAATCCCATTCCAGAGAGTTACTAGCTGTGTAACCCTAGGCCAGTTGATTAACCTTGCTATGTCTCAGTTTCCTGATCTGTATGATGAGGAACTGAACTAGAAGTCCCCCGAGATTTCTTCCAGCTCTAAGTCCATGATCCCATGAGTCAATGTAGATATGTCCACAAAGAACCCTGGATGACAGGAGACATAACTGGCTTAGATACCTGAAAGGCTGCTTTGTGGAAGACAGGGATCAGCTAGGTTTCTTCTGTGCACCAGAAGGCAGATTTGGGAGGAACAAATGGAAGTTACAGAGGGACCAATTTCAGTTTGATGTGTGGAAAGACTTCTTAGCCATCAAAGCTTTTCCCAATAGGAATAGATTATCTCAGGGAGCTCCCGGGCACCAGAAGTCTTCAGGCAAAGTTGGCTGATCACTTTTCAGGGGTATTGTTGATTCTTATCTGCCAGTTTTATGGCAGACTAGAACACTCCACCAGCTGCCTCTAGCTCTCAGTCAATGAACCTATGAGCTCAGTGTGATGAGTGAAATAGGATTGGTTCTCAGATCAACCCATAACGTCTTCAAATAGATCAAGGATCTCTAATTTTATTGGCATTAGTCTTTCATCTTAACACAAGTCATAGCCTTCTCTGACTTGATACATGATCTTTGGGAGCTGCAAGGGCTGAGAAATCTGTCATAGAAGCAGAAGGAGACCTTAGAGGTCATGGAGTCCAGATCCCTCATTTTTATAAATAAAGAAACTGAGACCCATAGGGATCACAGGATAATGACTCTAGAGGGGGAAGGCACACTAAAGGTCATCTAATCCAAGTCACTTGGGGAGAGGGGCGAGGGAGACTCAGAGAAGTTAAGGAACTTCTTCAATTTACCCAACTAATGCCAGGGCAACAAGGTGACTCAGTGGCTAGATGATCTGAGTTCAAATTTGACATGAGGCCCTTGCCAGCTATGGGAAAGTCGTTTGATGTGTCTGTTCACTCCCTTCCATTGTAAAATAAGAATAAGACTGCTGTGGTATCAAATGAGATATGACTTGTAAAGGGTCTAATTAGTATCTGGCATAAAGCATGTTTATGCAAATTCTTGTGAGGTAAGATTGGAACTCAGATCTCCCTGACTCCCAGACCAGTGTTCCATCTACTACATCATGCTACAACTCACCCTGGGGATGAGCCTATGCGTAATTAACCCCACTGGACCTTGAACCACAGATGCATCTTCCATCCTAAGGCCATCTTGGAAGCCTCCTCAGCTTAGAAGACCATGCCAGAGCTTGTGCCTGCTGACCAGGCTCTAGCATCTACGGACCGCCTCCAGGTCGCCCTACGCCATCTTCAGAGAAAGCATTGGGTAAATGAGCTCACCCATAATGGAACTAGCATAGGATGGGGCAGAGAAAGAGGGCAATCATGGATATTTCCCAGTGGGGATAAGAGCAAAGGATAAGTGCAGAAAGAGAGGATGCTCAACCAGAGAGAAAAATTAAGGTCTCTGACCCCTCAGGATTAAACACCTTCCACCATTAAACCTCAGATACCAGAAAGGAGGGAAAGAACAAGGGCAGGTTGTTTCTTTTGTACCTCACGTTCCTACTCCCCTCTCAGGGCAACTGCCTTCCAGAAAGTAAGAATGAAGTCTATTAAGGGTAAAAGGTTGGAAATTTAAGTTGAGATTTGAGGCAACCATATTGGAATAGATTGACTTGGAGTCAAGATGATCTAAATTCAAATCCTACTTCAGTCATTAGCTGTGTGACTCTGGGAAAGTCACTGAACCTCTATGGGATTCAAGTTTCTCAAAAAGGAGGTTAGACCTGATGGTTCCTGGGGGGACATTCTATTCTCAAACCTGGGAGACCTTATATAAATTCTAACATTTACTAACTGTGTGATAGCAGGCAAGTGATAGGATCATCTCAAAGCCCCAGCTTTCTCATCTATAAGTCAATCTAAATTCAAAGGGATGGGGAGAAGGGTGCTGATGAGGGATGTGTGCAATAGGGTAGCCAAAAGAGCCATCTTGAGCTCCATCAGAAGAAGCCACCAAGGTTCAGAACTAGGGAGATGACTCAGTTATAGTTCTGTGAGAGCCAAATACAGGGAGAATTCCCTCACATGTAATTTCTTGACCAGTATGCATTGTCTGTCCCCTCAGTGACTGAGCTATTATGAGTTGTTTCTATATCCCAGGAGATTTTCCAAATATACATGGACATAGCCCTGAATAAAACAAGCAATGACACTTCTACCTCTACAGAGTGAGCCAACCCACATACAAGGTGTTTGAGCATTGTTGTGTTAATAATAAGAATTGGCATGTCTATCAGCCCGTTTTTTTGTTTTCAGACCTAGGGACTCTTTCCACTGATATTTTATCACGTCTCATCAGCGACTTCCAGTCTCTGCTATGATGCTGTCTTTGTACACGCCAGTCATGTGACACTAGACAAGCTCCTTCATCTCTAAGACTCTGGGTCACAGATGAGTTCCTGATCTGAGTTGGTGGATGGAGCTTCCATACTGGAATTCCCTTACATGAATGAAATCACAAGTTCAAGCCAAAAAAAAATGAATAAACAGTTCACCCAGAAACATCACCTTATTAGACAAAATGAATAAAAAAAATCCCTAGGAAACAAGGCAGTGGATAGGGTCATGAAGACAGAGTTGTACATCATCCCAACTCAGACACATTTGACCTGTGGGACCCTGAGCAAGTCACTTCATGTCCCTTCTCACTTTCCTCATGCCTAAAATGAGGTGGTTGGAATCAATGACTTCTAAGATACCAAGGAAAGAGAACAAGCATTATATATGTACTGTCTATCGGGCAATCTGTCTATTTTACAATATATATCATTTGATACTCAAAGTCTGGGAGGTAGATCCAAATATTAGCCCTATTTTACAGTTGAAGAAGCTGAGGCAGGTAGACGTTTACCCAAGGTCTCATAACTAATAGTATTGGAAGACAAATTTGAACTCAGGTCTTCCCAACTCCTTGCATCACCAATCTGCTCTTAAAATCTTTTCTAGCTTTAATCTGTGATTTATGGTCTTCCTCCAAATGAACCCAATGGCATTTACAGAATTCTGGATTGAGACTGCAACAAGTCAGAAAGCATCACTTATTCCCAAACTTAGCCATTCTTCAAGATTGAAATTCTCCTTTCTAGCATCTGTTTCAAAGCTATCCAATGACAGCATTGCTCACAGGCACAGCACCACAATCTGAAATTCACCTTTTTTGAAAATAAGGCTATTGATTCCTTCCCATGCTCAGAGGTTCAGTTCCAAGGGGAATGCCAGGAAATGAAGAAAAACATAGCAAGGTAGAATCAGTAAATCTGATCATAGGTTCTAGACCTGGAAGGAACCTTACGGTTTTTTTTTTCAATTCAAATATCTCCTCCTCGTTTTATAGAAGAATAAATGGAGGCCCCAGAAAGAACATAAGACAATTCAAAGGTCATACTGATAGTACATGACTGGGTCAGGGTTCCAACCTAGGTTCTTCAAATCTAGAATCCTTTTCCCAGTGCTACACAACCTCATTCTTTTTCTTTTGGATTAATACTTTGATCAGATCTGTGATTTCAAAGGCATAAGAAACTCCCTATTCCAATGAAAGCCCCTGATCTTGACCTTAGAATGTGAGAGATGGCATTTGTCTTCCAAGCCTGGAATGTTCTATATGCTGCTACTCAGACATAACTCCAGATTTGTAGAGAGAATATTGACACCAAGTCACAGAACAATGTAAAGGCATGGAGTTGGTGTGGGAGTTTTAGAGAAAAGAGAGAGATTCTCAGAGACAGGAGAGAACACCCATCTTGGTGGCCCTTCTCTTATTCCCCTCAACCTAGAATTGAATGAATTACAGGCAGATGCTGAGCGAAGGGGCCAGAACCAAGAGAATACTGAATAGATTAACAAAACATTGTGAGATAATCAACCTTGATGGAAACAGCTCCTCTCAGCAGTTCAGAGAACTAAGACAATTGTATTAAACTGGCTATGGACTATGCTATCCCCATGCAGAGGAAGACAAACAAAACAAAACAACCCTTCAGAATCTGATGGACATAACATTCACTTTTAAAAAATTCTCTTATATACTTTTTTCCCTTAATCCCAATTCTTCTAAAAATGACTAATCTGTAAACATGTTTAACACAAATGTGTATGTACAAAATTAACTTGACTGTTTGCCGCCAAGCAGAGGGGGATGGGAAGGGAGGGTAAATGGAAATTTTGTAACCTAAAAATATTCATATGCATACGGATGAATGTTGAAAAACCTTCATAACATGTAATTGGAAAAATAAATTATCAATTAAAAAACTAGAATTGAAAGGAGCGTATCTCCTCTCTAAAGTTCTTGTACCAACTCATTCCCCTCGCAGGTCTGGAGCCTTAGGCCATTATTGGTACTACCAGCGTGAAGTCATGTCTACTCAAACATCCAAAATGCATCAGACCCAGTCACAGAGCAGCCCAAAATGGTAAAAAGTGACTTGTCCAGAGTCATACAGTATGTATCAAAGGCAGGACTTAAAGTCAGTCTTCTTGACTCTGAGACCAGCTCCCTACCTAGTCTACCACACTACCTCTTCCATACATTTGCTACTGAAAAGCCAATTTTGAAATCAAAGGGACAGGGAGAAAGATTCTGTTTAGGGATAAATATGTGATATGGTAGTAAAAAAGAACAATCTTGAGCTTCATTGAGAGGGCAATTGGGGCAGCTAGGTGGCACAGTGGAGTTAGGAATAACTAAGTTCAAATCTGGCCTCAGACATTTAATAATTTCCTAGTTGTGTGACTTTGGGCAAGTCGCTTTAAATCCATTGCCCCTTAAATAAATTAAAAATCAAACAAACAAACAAAAAGATAGGGCAACCATGTCTAGAACTAAGGTGGTGACAGCTCAGATATACCTTAGTCAGACTCGACCTAGAATACTGTGTTCATTTATGGAAGCCAGGCTTTATGAACCGTGTCGATAAGATAGAGAGGAACCAGACCTCGGATTTGAGAATGGGAAAGTGGTATCTAAGACATGCACCACACAGCCTAAGTAAATTAGAGTAAACTACTCCAAACCAGGCCAACCATATTCATTATGCTATTTTGGCATCCTATACATAAATAGAACCAGGCTAGGTTTTCTGCAGAAATAAATATTTGTTTGAAGAACCATTTTAATTGCTCTTAATCATTAATCATTTTTAACTTAAATTATTTACATTTCCTCTAGAGACTTGAGGATATGAACTAATCAATAAAACAAATCCATTTTTTGACAATAATGAAGAAATGGAAAAATACTTATTGCCCTTATGAAACAGTTTTCTCTCTAACTGAACTTTGATAAAGCACAATTGTACCAGCTGATGATAATAATACCAATATGTCCCATTTATATGGCACTTGAAAATTTATAATTTAATCACAACTCCATTAGAAACTTATGATTGTTAACTTCTACAGTTGAAGCAACTGAGACTCAGTGACTACTTATTCATAGACTCTTCCACCTTGAATGACAGTCCCATAGCCATCCCTGATCCAATTTCACCTAAACAAAAGTCTATCGCATTTCAAACTGATGGTCCTCTAGTCTCTCCAAAGACTCAGTTTGAACTATTCCACTTTGGACAGCTCCTGTTGTTAGAAAGTTTCTTCTTGACCTTAAGCCTCAATTTTCCTTTCAAATCCAAACCATTACTCAAAGTTTTGTGCTCAAAATTCTGCCTCTCTTCCTTGTGACATTCTTTCAAATATTTAAAAAGACCCTCCCATTCCCTACCCCCAACACCTGTCTTCTCTTCTCCAAGTTAAACATTCCTGGTACCTTCATCAGCTCCTGCTATGTGTGATCTCAAGACTTTCCATCATCTTTACTTCCCTTATCTCAACTTCCCCTGCCTGTCAATGCCCTTCACAAAATATGTTACCAAGGGGCAGCTAGGTGGTGCAGTGGACGGAGCACCGGCCCTGGAGTCAGGAGGACCTGGGTTCAAATCCGGCCTCAGATACTTCATAATGACCTAGCTGTGTGGCCTTGGGCAAGCCACTTAACCCCATTGCCTTGTAAAAATCTAAAAACTTGTTTGTTTACCAAAAAAAAAACCCACAAAATATCTTAACTACAACTGAAAACAGTACTCTAGATATGATCTATTCAGGGAAAAAGACAGTCAGGCAATCACCTACCTAGCCCTGGACCCTCTTCCTCCCTTAAAGTAGTAAGATTACATTAAGGATTTGTTGTTGTTGTTGTTTTAAGGCAAAACAATGGGGTTAAGTGACTTGCCCAAGGTCACACAGATAAGTAATCATTAAGTGTCTGAGGTCGGATTTGAACCCAGTTCCTCCTGACTCCAGGGCCGGTGCTCCGTCCACTGCGCCACCTAGCTGCCCCAAGGATTTATTTTTGGAAGGGAACTTCCTCATTACATGACTTACTCCTACAGTTCTTTGGAATCTTGGTTCTTTTTCAGAGAGACTACTACCTATCTATGTCTCCCCCATCTTGTACTAGGAAAATTAGGATTTTTCTTTCAGTCAATAACTTTATTCAGCTACATTGCTAGGTAGTATAGTGCAAATAGAATTCTAAATGGAGTCAGAAAAAAAAACACAACATTTGAATCCTACCTTAGATACTTAATCTGGGCAGCTAGGTGGTGCAGTGGATAGAGTGCTGGACCTAGAGTCAGAAAAACTCCTCTTTCCAAGTTCAAATCCAGTCTTAGACACTTACTAACTAGTGATCCTGGACAAATCACTCCACCCTGGTTGCCTCGGTTTCCTCTTCTGTAAAATGAGCTGGAGAAGGAAATAATAGTATCTCTGTCAAGAAGACCCCAGATGAGGTCACAAAGAGTCAGACACAACTGAAAAATTATTAAGCATTGTCAACATCATCAGACACTTAATAGTTGTTTGATCTTGAGCCAGTTGTACAATTTCTTCATTTGTAAAATTGATTATCTCTAAGGTCTTTTCTACCTCTAAAGCTAGATGATTGAGTTTATGAAAAAAAAAATCCTACCCCTTCCCCTTGTGGCATTTGAACCTTCAGGGGGCCTTGAAAGGTCATAAGCATCTTGAATTGACAAATCATAGGGGAGGGAGGTACCTTGAGGGGTTTTCCACATCCCATCATAATACCCCTTCTTACTGGCTGGAAAAGGAGGAACTTGGAGAAAACTGGGGAAATACATGCAATTGGTCCTAATGATTAAGTACAATAAGAGACCTGACCAAAAGTCACAGGACCATCCACCCACCAATGCCACCTCCATGGAGTCAATGCCCTTGGAACAGCTCTGCTGACAAAATAATCTGGAGGATTCTGAAACAAAAACCTCTGAATTCTCCTCGTCCTCTGTGAGTCTGGTGATGAGGCAGAGAGAACATTTTGAGGTAAAGAGGCGTGAGGAAGCCTGCAGCCTCTTAAAAAGTAGAGGTGCTATGTGAACAGTTCATGGCTCCTTTCCAAGGAAAAATGTCTCCACTGGGCTCCAGGATTGGAGGAATCACCTTCACTCAGTCAGATAATAGGAGGCTTAGAGCATAAAACCCATGGTCATATTCCTATGCAATCTGACTATTGACTTGTGACTGATACCACCTGATCTAATTAAGGTTGGGGGAGCTGAGGAGAATTGAATTCAGCATGTAATTATCTTTGAACAACGGGATACTTTCATTCAATGAATTAATAAATCTGGATAATTTTTCACATATAGATTACAGCACTACTTTCAAATCTGTCCCTGATAGACTGTCGTTGATGACTACCCTCACAGTCCATAGGTAAAAAGGACTCTTTTTAATTTCCTTGAGAGACTTGATACAGGCCTGTTTGTGTTCATGGGCCCTTGCATATTCATGAGGCTATTTTTGACAAATCCAAGGACAACACATTAATTCAGATCTAAGTAAGTGAAAAAGTGGTTCTATGGGTTAATTTCTGGAAGTCTATTTCTACTGTGTCTTTCTTTATTGACTCTTAATAAGAACCTGGTAAGTCCATTATTATGGATTTTTCAGGACCCTAGGCCCTTTCCTTTCTCCTAACTACATCTCTACCCTGAGAGTTGGTGAGGTGGGACTTGAAGTGGCACAAGAAAAGATTTTAGTCTAATTTTTAGCTTTCTTATGTTATGATCCACAAATATATAAATCAGGGGTGAGGAACCTTTGTTTTGCCAAGGGCCATTTGTATATTTATAACATCATTCACAAGCCATGCTTGGTCAAAACTGAAAAGCCCCTAGATTTATTGTATTAATTGTAGAGTGATGCTCAGATCAGAAATAAAATCAACACTGAAATAGATGGGAGGGGAAGAGAGCCTCAACTAGTCTAGTCTCAGAATCTCTAAGTTAGACTCACCTTACAAACTACTTAATCTAACCTTAAACTGAACAAGACTCCAGGCAGCGTGGCAGGGTGCAACTATAATCCTGTGTATATATATAAATTGAGTATCTTGGTAGATTTCTTGAGTTGGGAGTTCTGAGCCGCTGTGAGATCTACCTGCTTAAGATGTATGACAGCAGGTAAGTATAAATATTTGATAAAATTTGGCTAAAACTAAAACATGAGCTTTTGCGTTGATGCAAAATACAAGCATTTTGGATGGACCTCAGACAGACAAAACAAGCATTCCTTACAGTGATCTCTAGCCTCCATAGAAGCTCTGGGGTTTCTGGGGTCAGCATGTTAATTAGACAATTTCTAACCACACAATATAATTGTTAAGATTTTCCAAAGATTATAACAAAGTTTTTCCCAATCCCCTCTGTTTAGTATATCAATCATTTAGCACATGTATTCATCACATAAGCAAGGTGCCTTTCATAAGTCTGCCTGGAAAGGCAGTAATTCATTGAGGAAGCATGATGTAATAAAAAAAATAACTGCAAACACTGTATTGCAAATTTAAAGTTTGCAAAATATTTTACACAAAGTATCTCATTTGGGGGCAGTTAGGTGATGCAGTGGATGGAATACCAGGCCTGGAGTCAGGAAGACATGAATCCAAATCTAGACTCAAACATTTACTAGCTCTGTGACCCTGTACAAGTCACTTAACCCCTAATTACCTTCATTCTTCATCTGTAAAATATAAGGACACACTAGGGATGGGAATAGCAAACCACTCCAGTATCTTTCCCTGGAAAACCCTGTAGACGATTCCACCAGGGTATAGAGTTGGACATGACTGAGCAACCTCGTGAATTAGATGCTATTATCTCCAGTTTTACAGATGAGGAAACTAATGCTGAGAGAGATACCATTCCTTGTTCATGGCCACACAGCTTGGAAGTATCAAAGGAAGGCTCTGAACTAAGGTCTTCCTGACTCTAGGTCCAGCACTTTATCTGCTGGGCCACTTGGCTGCCTATAGGTAGCAACTAGAATGCTGGCCTTGATATCACAAATTAGTTAGAAATCAGTTCAGAAATTAGTTTAGAAATTCATTAGAAAATGGATTATTCATCAGTGCATAAATTCATAGATGTAACTCCACTTTTGACACTAACTCATTGTGTTGTATAATTCTGGGCCAAGTCACCTAGCTTCTCTCAGGCACAGGCTCCTCATATGTAAAATCAGAAGAATAGCACCCATATTACCTGTATCCCTAGGCTGTTGTGAGACTCGAAGGAGAATGCTTTGCAAATGTATTAATATGAGGTGGATGTCAGGTCTCCATATAGGAAAGCTCTTCTTTTACCTTTCCTTCTCCAAGGTGGAGATTATTCACAGCCAGTTCCTTTGAGGCCCAGCTCTCCATGGGGCATCCATTCTAGTTCCCCCCACTTCCCAGATGAAGCTGCACTTCCTCTCTCCTCTGAATTCCAAAACATTCGATTTGTATCTCTCTCCCAAAAGGAATCTTTCCGTCTTAGGATAGATAGAGTAGATAGAGGGACCATTGGACCTCTTTGGAAGACCAGATTCTCCCCTACGTTGCAGACTGTATCTCTGACTTAACCTGGGTCAATTCATTCAAATATCTTTCCTTAGTTTTTGATCTCTAAGATGGGGATCTTAATACTCTCACTGATGATTTCACAGATTTTCTGGGACAAAAAAAAAAAGGCTTTGTCAGTCTAAACAGAGGGAGGAACCAGAACCAAACTATTTCATCGATATTAGTAGAGCTTGGTTCTTCTCTATTCTCTCAGAGGACCAAAATGGCATCGCTTTATTGGAGTCAAAGGACAATGTGTCCAACTGTGGCTGATCAAACCAATACAAACTCAGAAGGCTCTGCCATAGGTCGGGCACAGAGAGTCCGTATGAATATTAGAAGTGAAAATGTCTCTAAATTTGTGCATCTCATTTGCACTCCTACAACTCTGTTTTGCTCATAGAGCACAGTACCTTCTTTGTTGGGGCACACCATGCTGGGCAGTCCTGTGCCATTGATCCCATGTCATACAATGGATTCCAAAACTTTTCAAAGAGAAGTGAGTAGCAAACTGCCCCTCAGCTAATACAGGTCAACAATAGCTTACAGCCTCAGAACAAAGCTTCTTACCTTGTTAACCCAACCTCTGTTGGAGGTCTGATTAAGTCTACAGATTTAACTAGAAATGAAAGAAAGGCTCGATTTCAACAAGAAATGAAGATGCAATTTTATATGGCCTCCAAATTCCCAGACCACCCCCCACACACTCTCCCATTAAAATTAATTAATACAGATCAATAATCCTGGATTTAGAGTATTCTCTAGGACACTAACTGAGAGGTTAATTGCTTGAAGGTCTCACAGCTAGAGTTTAGGACTCAAGGTTGGAATTCTATCTACTATACCAAGAAAGCATTTATTGTTTTCAATTAAGCTATTACTAAAAGTTTTGGGACATTCTATATTTATTGAGGGAATGATCTTTTAGTATAAGGTTTTGGGGGTTTTTTTCTTCTCTGTTAGCAACATGGACCCCACCCACCCTCTGAAGTCCTCTAATCAATGCCCTATGGTGATGATCCTGGATTCTCAAAATGAGGCCCACAGAACCCAGTCTTCTATATAGATCAACCTGATAAGTACAGTAGAAAGTTAGTTAGAGGAAGCTGAGAGTTTTGGACCTCTGATTTGAAAGAGGCAGTTGGCACAAACAAGATTAAGAACCCCTGCTCTGAAATTATAAATTGTTGCAGTTGGTGGGGGTGTGAGGCATGAATTCTGTCGGTACAATGCAGCACATCCCAGCCATATTGCTCACCTGTGTGCCTTCAGATAAGTCACCTCTTCTCGCTGAGCCTCATTTTCCCTATCTGTAAAAAATGAGGGAGTCAAACTAAATAAACCCTTAAGGCATCTTCCAATAAAAATCTGCAATACTGTTTCTCACAAAAGAATGGAAACTGCTTGAAGGCAGGAACATGTGAGACAGGTTAGTTCCATCTTTATATGTATTAGCACCATAACTATCTAACTTAACACATTATCCAAATTTGAACACAGAGACAGATGACTAACATAGTTGTCATGCAATAAAAGTTTGCTCAATTCAGGGAAAGGTGGGCCATTATTCCTTCCTTGTTCTAGTAACCACCAGATAAAAGAGGGAAAGAAAGATTTACTAATGTTCAAAACTCCAAAACATTAAATCAAAGTGTTCACTTCATGTGCCAAAATGAAAGCCCCTTGGAAGGTAATGGTGAAAGGACAGTTTTAAGCCTCAGATGACAAATTCCCCACTAATGAAGGCTATCAGCTTCTGGTCACTCTCCCAAGGGAAGTTAACATTCTAGCACGTCATATCCATAATGGACCTGACAGATCATAAAAGGTATCTGGTGCTATCATGATTGTATTATATACTGCACTTAAGTAAAAGATGAGTCAACCCATATATTTTTTAAAATAAAGAACCTTGCTGATGCTTCTGTTCGAGCCAATTTTAAAAGGCTCACATTTCATTATTTTGCATAAATTATTAATAGAAATCACTGGAGGTTTTTTTTATAGACTAATTCTGCATTCCTTTTTACTGAAATTAAAGTTATCTCATTGGAGAGTTATGATATGAGAGTTTGGCTTTTTTGACTTCTATTCTCATACTTTAGTAATTTGAAAAATAAGATTGCCCTTTAATTTAGTTTAAACATACTTCGAATGTCGAAGATACATTAAATTTTAGAACTGACTAGAAATTCATCAAAATGAGAGATGCTTGTAAATGCCTAAACTCACCCAAGATCATGACAGATTTCCACGCTCAAATACCTCATGCTGACTTGTATTCATAATACTTTGATGTGGGTAATCTTTCAAAGAAGGTATCAGCATTTAATAAAGTGTTTGGCATGCAGTAGCTGCTTAATAAATGTTTATTGATTGATTGATTTTTAAAGGAATCTTCCATTTTATCAGCATGAGGAACACCCTCTACCAGTGCAGATCACCATCCATAAGTGACTTAGTTTATAATTCTGAGAGAGTTGCCTAAGGCAGAGAGATTATGATCTCATAGCATCAGGGATGGAATTTAAACTTGTTTTTCTTGAGTCTACCTAACACAAAATAGTGAATACTGGCCTCTTGGGTTGATTATTTAGGTGGATGAATAGAGAGATAGAAGATGGATAGATGATGAATAGATGATGGACAGAAGGACAGACAGAGAGGTGGTAGAGAGACATTTAGGTAGATAGATATAGATTCTAAGTATGTGTATATATATATATATATATATATATATATATATATATATACATATATATATATATATATATATATGAAAAAGTTTGAGCTAAAAATGGTCAAAACCGGGGCAGCTAGGTGGCACAGTGGATAGAGCACTGGTCATGGAGTCAGGAGGACCTGAGTTCAAATCCGACCTCAGATACTTAATGATTACCTAGCTGTGTGGCCTTGGGCAAGCCACTTAACCCCATTGCCTAGCAAAAACCTAAAAAAAAAAAAAAATAGTCAAAACCAGCTCCAGTTACCCAAGAGTTTGCAAAGTATTCTCCCTGTAACAAACCCGGGAGGCAGGCAATGGTAGTGTTATTACTGCCAGTTTTACAATTGAGGAAATGGAGAATTAGCAGAATCAATGAAATACCTATGATGACTTAGCACATCACTGGTAGAACTGGCATGTTATTCTTCTTGTTGTTATGGTTCAGTCAGACTCTTCATGACCCCATTTGGGGTTTTCCTTGGCAAAGATACTTGGTGTGGTCTGCCATTTTTTTCTGGCTCATTCTGCAGATGAGGAAACTGAGGCAAACAGGATTAAGTGACTTGCCCAGAGTCACACAGTTAGGTAATCATTAAGTGTCTGAGGCTGGATTTGAACTTAGGTTCTTCTGACTCTAAGCCCAGTATTCTATCCAGTCAACCATCGAACTTAGAGTTCTCACAACTCCCAGATCAGCGCATTTTCCAATTCCTGGATTCAGTTGTACAAAATAATGGGCTATCAGTTATTCAAACTCACATAATGTATTATCTTCCTTATCCATGGACTACACTGAATAGGAAAGTCAAATGCTGTCTTTCAAAAACAACAGTGATGGGTCATGGCATCACAGATGGACTGGCTTTCACTTTAAAAAGCCTGGAGTTTGCTTTTTATCTAATTCTTCCAAAAGATGAAACCATTTTTGTCTACCTAACTGTTTCTTTTTTCTGGCGTGCATTCTGATATGTCCTAAAAATATGTTCTTTGTTCTGACAATGTCTCTTCTTTGAGTCAATTGAAAAACAAATAAAGTTATGGAAAATTAAATGATGGCTATTTTCCCCTTTCTTTAGGATTTTTTCCTGAATGTTCCAAGGGCAAAAAAAGGGAAAAAAAAACCCTTGAAATAAAAAACAATGATTCACCCAAGATCATCCTAATGACCTAAGAAATGCTCAGTTTGATACTCAATCTCTCACCTCTGTGACTTTCAAGATGAACCCTAAAGGCTGAATGTCCTACCAAAGTGGTATTAAGTAGTTTCAGTCATGTCCAACTCTTGGTGACATTTCTTGGCAAAGATACTGGAGTGAGTTGCAATTTGCTTATCCAGCTCGTTTGACAGATAAGGAAACCGAGGCAAACAGAGTAAAGTGACTTATTCACATTTTTATAGCCAGAAAAGTGTCTGAGACCAGATCTGAACTCAAGAAGACAATTTGTCCTAACTCCAAGCTTTCTATCAATTGCACCACCTAGAGATTCAGAATAATTTGAAGTCAGAAAGAGGAAATAAAGGTAATAAGCTTCCATTGGGGGATATTAAATTTTAGATATCAGTGGAACATCTAGAAAGAGATGGCATGTCCCCTCAAGCAGTTTACATTCTCCTGGAGGCAAGGGCAAGGAGGGCAGCACATAAACAGGTAAGTAAATAAATACAGATATGTGGATGTATAGATACACCCAGTAAACATGAAGTAACAAAATACAGATTTCTGTGTCATCTTCATGATGATGGTGATGGTAAAGCCATGGAAGGGAGTAAGATGGGAGAAAGGGGATAGAGAGATAGAGAGGGAGAGGGGGAGAGGAGGAGAGGGAGGGGAGAAGAGTGGGAGAGACAGACAGAGAGACAGACAGAGAGACAGACAGACAGAGAGACAGACAGAGAAAGGAAAAAGAGAAGCTTGGGAATCCTCTCGAAGCTGTCTTCCAGTGTCCTTCACTGGACTTCTGCTCTCCAGGATCAGGTATCTTCCTCCTCACCCTTTTCAGTTACCTTTTATCTATCCCTTTTAAAATGTAAGCCTGGTGCAGCTAGGTGGCCTGGTGGACAGAGAAAGGTCCTTGGAATTAGGTAGATCTTAGTTCAAATCCAGCAACTTACCAGATGTGTGACCTTGGACAAATCACTTAATCCTAAATGTCTTTGAAAAAGAAAATAATGACGTAAGTTTGATATAAAGGGCTTAATAAATACTTGCTACCTATTGCGTGACTAACTAAAACAATTTTCTCCTTCAAGGGACTTACATTCTAAAGGAGGCGATGAGAGCCACCAAGAAAACTGCAATATGACCATGAGAACAGGAAATGCCAACAAGGATGAGGAGAGGACAACATAAAAGGAGAAGAACCTTTTAATGGAAATGGGGGGGTGAAGAGCAAATGGAATTTACCATCCAGGAAGGGAAATGTGGAATGGTTTAAAAATCCAGGAATTTAAACAGCGTTAGATGATTTAGAATTAAATGCTATTTAAATTCCAGCAATTAGTCAGTCTTAGAAAGGTTCCTTCACTAGTATGACAAGCTTTCAGAAGAGGGGCCAGCCTTTGGAAGACTAGAAGGAGCTTAAAAGGATATAATCTCATCTATCCCCCTGCCTCCAGGGAGAATTATATCTAAACCATTCTGGACCATCTGTCCTGTTTTTAGAGTCTCCACATGGTGCTGTGTAAAGCCATTTAGAGGGAGATTGTAGCAGCCCCAAACTCCAATGTTGTTAGGGAAGGAACAACCTAATAAAATATTCCTTCTCAAAACAACCCCCCTGAGATACTGTAAATATATCCTCAGGTGTATCTTCTCTGAATTAACTAATATGCCCATCTTTTCCAGATTCTAGAAGTTGCCTTTTCCAACTCTTTATTCAGAAATAGAATATTAGAGCTGGAAGGAACTTTCGAAATTATGTAGTCCAACTCTCTTAGTTTTCCCGAAATCTAACTAAGGGAAACCTAGAGAGATTTAGTGACTTTCCTGAGGTAAACTAGACCATAAGCAATGCCAAGTAAACCCTAGATCTGTACCCCAGCAAATGTCCTTCCCACTACCCGCAACCAGTGCTGACTTTATTGTTCCCTTCAAGAATCTCTCATGCATTTTTGGAGAAGTGAAATTTAGACCAAAATGGTTATCACTTGTCTATTCAAGATATATAAGCATGTTGAAATGAAAAATTAGGGTATGATTGGTGGGGGCAAGGGAAGTAATGGAGGAAAAACACTGACAATCTCTCAAGGCAATTATAGGGAAAATATTTTGTAAAATCTTAAAGCCCTATGGAAATCTGAAATAGTATTTATTATTATTAATATCAACTGCCTGCTTTCCCCAAATGGATATGCCAAAATAACACTTCTTGGGAAACCAAGAAGCATCAGTAAGTAAAAGAAATGAATTCACTGAATACTCGCTAAATGCCTGAAGGTTGGGCCATCTGTTGCTCTCTGCTACCATCTGTTGGGATTTAGTGACTGGTAAGCCTCTCCCTGTCAAGTGACAACTAAAGTTTTTAGCGCACAGCCTAAAGCCATGAACTACCACATCTAGACTTTCAGAAAATCAGGGAAATATTGTCTATTCTCTTGACTATCCTTCTGGTGCCATCCCTAAGTCCTTGGCCCCAGCCAACTATCTGACTTCGTTGTGAAATTGCTATTTAACTCCAGTCATATTGGTGACTGTCAGGATCCTTCCCTTCAATTCATTTCCAGGATATACATTACTAATTTTAAACCCAATAAATATTCTAGCCTTCTTTGATAACTATCACCCTAGATGAAAGTTTTGCTTTCTTTTGTTCACATTATGTTTTGCCTGGACCTCTCCTTTGCTCTTGTTTCGCTCTCTCATACATAATGATTCCTTGTAGATGGAATTTATCTTCATTCAAATCTAAGTTCCTTGAGAATAAGTACTGCACTCTCTATTTGGAAGAATCAATGCTTAGCACAGCCACAGGAGCCTATTAAATGTTGGTTGAAAACAGAATTGGATTGAAATTAGGAGTAGCAGCCTTTTTTTATCTGCCCTTTATCTGTTCTGATACCAGTGTTTTCAGTCATAGTCTAGAGGTGGGAAAACACCAGGTTGAGTCAAAATGTGGGGAAGCGAATCCTCATTTTCTTAATGTCCAAGAATAGATGATGGGGCTTTATTAGATATCAGTCAGGCACTCCATAGTTTGATCCTTCTTTTCAGTTATCCAGTCATGTGATTATGAAAGACCATTAGTATAGATGATCATCTTAGCTGTAAAACTTCTAGCCTACCCTTTAATTTTCACCTCTCTCTTCTCATAGGAACTTCATAGATAAGATAGGAGAAAGGAGCTATTTTCTTCCTTATGATGGCACTTTAAGTCATTCTACTTATAAACTGCTATGACAGTTCATTGTCTCTGTGCTTGACTGTAGGAGTGTTTAAATTAATCTGAAGTCAAAATCATTTTTGAGTCTAGCGATCCATTCAGAAAAACTTGTCGCCCTGGTGAAGAAATCAGAACTGAAAGATCCATGATCAACATTTATTCTTCATGAAGTCAGATCTTCATTACGTTTTTTTTGCCATTGGAAAAGAATAGAGAAGTTATGCCCTAGGCATAATTCAGGAGTGGCCTAGAACTCCTACCTGCTCAGCTACCCAAACACCTGATCCGATAACCCATTATCCTTGCTCATAAATTGGCAAACAAATATTGAATCCCATCTTCTCAAAGCCCAACAAACAGAATTCCTGCTTTAAACTCTGATATCTCCTTTGAGATATAGATTTTGGGGTCAGCTAAGTGGCACATCAGCCCTGGAGTCAGGAGGACCTGAGTTCAAATCTGACCTCAGACACTTCATAATTACCTGGCTGTGTGGCCTTGGGCAAGCCACTTAACCCCATTTGCCTTGCAAAAACCTAAAAAAAAGAGATAGAGATCTTTGATCTAGAAAGGATTCTAGAATGTTCAGGTTCTTCATCTTATAAACAAGGAAACTGAGGCCCACAGAAATTCAGCATCTTACTTAAGGTAAGTTAAAAAGTAGGAGAGCTGAAATTTGAGTGCAAGACCCAGGATTATAGAATCTCTGAATTGTAAAGGGTCTCCAAGACCACCTCATCCAATGAGTACCTAAGTGAGAATCACCTCAGTGAGAGCTACTAAAAGAAGATAGCTAGGCCTCACTGGATAATGTCTAGGGAAGAATAGGTAAAACACTCCCTTTCATAGTAGTCCATTCTCTTTGGATGGTGATAGGAATTGTTTCCTTCAAAATTGTTTCCTTCTAAACCCAATAAATACTTTAGCCTTCTTTGATAACTATCACCCCAGATAAAGTTTTGCTTATCTTCCAAGGAGGGTAGGGTGGGGTAACACCATACCTGGAGAAGAGTGCCTCTCATGATTCCATAGAGATCCCATTTTCCAGTTACTCAGCTTAGACTCACTTCCAAGGATCCCCTTGCAGGACTATCTTATCTTTTCCCAGATCCCCAAAGTGACCCTGGGACTACATTCAATGACAGATCCACTATGAAGAACCCAATCACAATCGTCCCTCAATCTGGCAAAGATTGCCTACTAAACCCCCCATCATCAGTGACCTGACCTTCTGCTGCTCCCTCCTTAGGAAAGCTTAGTGAGACAACACGCGTAAACAGATGAGTAAATGGAAGACGATCTTTATAGAGGAGGACCTCTATGTCTCAGTTGCCTTCTCTGTGAAATGAAATGGTTGAATTCAATGACCTCTAAACTCTCTTCTAGATATAAATCTAAGATTCAAAGGACTAGATGTATACTTGTGAATCAGTTGGCAGAGCTGGTAGAATAGACTGGTGGGTAGTAGAAAATGTTTGAAACCACAAAGTCAAAGAAAGCAATTTCTAAAGCATTTTGAAACTGGCAATGGGCCTTCTTCCTCAGCAACCCCATGATAGAGTGGCTATAAATATTAGTATCTTTATTTCACATTTCAGAAAACCAGGGCATAGGGAAGTATCAAGTGACTTATATAAGATCATGTTGCTGCAAAGCATCAAAATCAGAATTTGAATTCAGATCTCATCATTTCCAAAGCCAATGACTACTCCACTATCCCATCAGACAATTTCCCATCAGACTTAGAACAGAATTAGTCAGGGAGCCAGGGTACCTCATTAGCAACCACCCACACCTCAGTTTTGTGCTTCTTTGGTGTTCTTGATTCAGAAGAGAAATAGCAGGAAATAAATGGACTGCCTCATTTCACCCCAATTCCCCATACCACATACCCCCATTTCATTCTCTTGATAAAATGTTTCTGGATGTTCCCTGTGATATCAATTTTACTTTTGATACTTTTTCTATGGCTTCAAGCCCAGACTTGTCCAAGAATAAGCAAGAATTTCAAGTTTTCTTGTTGCAAAATGAAGAAAATTTGCTCCTTCTCAACTAAGAAGAGGAAATATAATTTATCTCCCCTCCCCTCCCAAAAAAATCCCCACTCCCAGAAAATATGGGAGTAGAAATATCTACAGTGAGGTTTCTTGCTGAATATGTGAGCGATAAAATGCAGTTCTACAATTCTGGAATTTTCTTCCCTGGTTTTATTTTCAGACACTGTCCTTCAGTGTCCATTGCTGTAGCAAACAGACTGCTAAATTGCTTTTCTAAAGAAGTAAGCTGGAGGTAGCCTTCAATTAACTTGTCAGATTTCTCAGAACATTAGCCATGGCAGTAAGCAATGTTTCCTAGTGAATAACCCCAGGTAAATCGGGTGCTGGGCAATCTGTCCAGTCTGGCATGGCAGATACAACCACCCGAAGTAACAGGTTTTGAACTGCTGCCCAATACCTTATCAGTTTGATCCAACGTAGCCAAAGAGACTTGAGCCAGACACACAATCATCTAGTAGGGGTCCTCAGTGGACCTGGCTTGAATCAGATAATCATAATAATTTCTATTATTACTACTACTACTATTATTATTATTACTATTATCGTAGAGCTGACATATATATATATGCATATGCATACTATTTGCCAGTCACTGTGCTCAGTACCTTATAATTATTATCTCATTTATCCTGACAACTACTCCAGGAGATAGATGATAATAGGAGATTAGGTAAATTTTTTTTTATTTCCATTGAGGAAACCGAGGCAGCTAGAAGTGAAGTAACTTGCTCAGAATCATATAGTTAGTAAGAATCTGAATCTGTACTTGAACTCAAGTCATCCTGAATCCAGGTTCAACTCTATGGACTATGGGTGAAGGTAGGTGGTGTCAAATCTCAACTCTATCATTTACTAGCCAGGAGACGAACAGGGTCCTGCTCAGACATTTGTAGAATAGTTTTCATTCTGAATGGCACTGCTGAGGACAAACACTGAGGAACTGAGGAACCCAGAACCCAGAACAAAATTATCATTATTATTATATAGGAGAACCCATATAGAGTGGGTTCCCCCTCCCTCAAAGGTCTCATAATGAGGAACTAAGGAGGTCTAGCCTAGAGAAGGGGAGACTCTTGAAGGACATGATCATTGGAACTGGATTAGATTGATTGTTGCTTTGTTCCAGAAAGAAAAAAAAGTGAAAAGGGAATGAGATAAAAAGACAAACTGAGGTTGGAGTGCAGGAAAACATCCCAAGAACAGCAGCCACTCTGTCAAAGAATGGGATGCCTAGGGAAAGAGTGGTTTTTCCTTCCTCTCATTGAAATTCTTCCAGGAGAAGCTGGATAACACTTGCCACTTAGCTTCAGTGACTGTTGTTTTTCAGGTATCAGTTGGACTAACTGTTATTTCTCTTTCAGCTCTAAAATTCAGTGATTATGAAGTCAACGTTCCTTCTGAGTCTCATTTGCCTCCTTTGTCTCCAGAGGAAATCAGATGGAATGACCTCAATGGCCCCTCCTAGCTCTAAATCTTTCACCATAAGAACTTTTTGTCATTTTCTTTGCATCTTCATAAGACAGGTTCAACTCGGTCTATTTTCCATTTGCCACAAAGGAAACTATCCTAACCTCTGAGAGACTGTCAGACTTATTTTCTTTAATTAATAGGCAAAGGAGATCATTCCAGGTCTAGATTAACTGATCTTGGGATGACCTCAAAGGCCCTCTCTTCCAACCTCCTCACTTTCCAGAGGATAAAATGATAACCCAAGAAACTTAAATGACTTGGCAAAGGTCATACAAATAACAGCTATCAGGGTTTCTCCTCTATCCCTGGGGCCAGTATTAACCCCAACTTAGCAGCCTTCCTTCTGATGCAATGCATTCCTCACAACATAGTCCTCAGACTTTATCTTCCAGAACCTTGGGCATTACCATACACACTGATCCCAAATCCTAGAGACCTTTAGTTGGCGAGACCTAGGGCAGCTAAACTCATATACTAACCCTCATTCTGTATCTGCCTCTATTGCAGTACTGCCTCTATTTTTCTACTTTCCTGCTCTGCCTATAGCATAATCCATGGCTCTTAATGAATTGTCTTTTCATTCATTCATAATCAAATGGGGATGACACTGTTCTGAAAGTCATGAACTCCTTGCTATACAGCTATAAAGAGTATTATGCTGTTATTAGGACTATCAAACTATTTTTTTTCCTGGCACCATCCTAGGAGATAAGCATCCTTGAGAAAATGTACCAAATGGGCCCTAGAGAGCCATTGCCAGGTGTCTCCTGAGCTGTTTCCTGCTATGAGGCTGTTTGTTATGTAAATCACATGGAAAATAGCTGTGAACAAAGCAGTAACATTTACCTTGACTGGGTGGATATCCATTGGGCAACAGGAATCATCTATTTTCATCATCTCCATGACCCATAATCATCTTTAGGGCTAAATAAATCCACTAATGGCTTCACCATTAATGCAGTCCACCATACCTCTAGGCATGATCTTGCTCTTATTTGGATAAGATACTACTTTTACTCCCAAGAAACCACTTGCACAAAATCAGTATATTTTCCAATCTGGGAATCCATTTTTCGAATGCATTCAAGTATTTGAAGTATTTTCTAATTGATTCAAGTATCTGAAGGACCATCATAAAAGGAAAGGGATAAGCTTTGCTCCATTTAGCTTCATAGGACAGACCTTGGACCAATGAGAAGATGGTGAAAAGAAGCAAATTTGAACTGGATGCCAAGAAAAATTTCCTAACAATCAGAGCTGTCTCAAAGTAAAGTGGGTTTCCCCTCCCTCAAAGATCTCCTAATGAGACTGGATCACTACCTGTTGGTTCTGTTATGGAAAAGATTCATAGTCCTGGGGAGATTGTCCAAGATAGCCACTGAGTCGCCTTCAAACTCTTGAGATTCTGGGAATCTACGATTCTCCAAACAATTCTTCCCATGGGAATATGAGGAGCACCACCATGACGTCTCAGCTGGCCATGTGACTGCTGTCTACTCTTTGGAAGCATGTGGAAAAGTCAGCTCTGACAGATGTGCAATGTAAACAGAACTGGATCATTGCCCCAGGAGATAAGAAACCTCACACTACCGACATGGATAAAGTCACTGGCGATATCAGCAAGGAGCACGATGTCATTTCTGTGGTGGTTGTAATTTTGTGTGACAACCTCTGAAGACATTCAGCCTGTGTCATATTTCAAGACAGCCAATAATTCCTTAACCTTTAATCAAGAATGCTGAGGAGTACTTCCTCTCCCCCACCCCAATCCCCGGCTTCTTCTTCCATCAAAAATAAAAAGACTTTGCTTCAAGTTTGTTTTGTTTGAAGCTCCAATTATTCATTCTGAAATAACATTGAAATTTATAGCATATTAAAAGTATTCCCAATAGGATTTTTCTCATCAAAACACTGACAATATAGCATTACAGCTGACTCGGTAGAAATAAGTACTTCAGTGGCAAACTGCAATGGCCCTTTCCTAATTTACTTGCCAGGTTTCCATCTAAAAGAAATAGTTCACTATGAGGCAAAAGTTACTCTGAGGGGGAAAAAAATACCAATCTGGGTGGAGGAAAAGAAACACAGGTCCCTCCTTCCATTATGGAGATTACCATTGGTAAGACATTTACAAATGTGATTATTTCTACCCCTGGGCCTTAAACCACTGGCTGATGTTAATGATGATTCATGTGATCCCATGCTTTGTAATCTGATTAAAAAATAAATCAGTAAGGATACCTGCTGGGATAGGACTCAACGGATGCATTGTAAGTGAATTTTAAAGACCTGCTCATCCAGAGAAAATCTGAGTATAAGATCCCAAGGGACATAAACAAGCCTTTACCCTATTTTCAGTTAGGTGGTACGAGCAAATAGAACTTGGAGCTTGGAGTAAGATGATTCATCTTCATGAGTGCACATTTGCTGTCAGGAACTTACTGATTGTGTGACCTTGGGTAGGTCATTTACCCTGTTTGCCTCAGTTTCCTCATATATAAAATGAACTAGGGAGGAAAATGGCAAGCTACTTCAGTATCTCTGCCAAGAAAACTCCAAATGGGGTCACAAAGAGTAGGACATGACTGAAACAACTCAAGATATGTTCCTCTAAGCATTGAGAAATGCTTACATTAATAAGTAAACATTCATTAAAATTAAAACAAACCAATTTGATGAATTCATTTGCTCATATGAGATGGCAACAAATTGTCCACATCGACTCTCTTAACACTGATCGGCCCAGGAAAATTAAATCATGCTCAGGTAACTGCTCCCAGAAACCCAGATCAGTTTAGATCAAAACTCAACCTCAGGTGGACCAAAGTGACTAAGGGAGAGGAGAGAGAAAGAGAGGGAATAAAAATTGAGTAAAAAATATTGTGATATTTGAATATATTATTTCTTTAGCCCCATTGAGGGACTAAGAAGGTTTTTTGGTAAGGTAAACAAAAGGTCCTGGACCATTTTGCAAAATCAACCATCCTAGAGTAGGTGAATCCTCACACATTTTTATTCATGAGGTGGTCTGTAGAATTCCATCAGCTTGCAGGCCTGTACTCAGGAATATTCATTAGTTATTTCATCTGTTTATATTCTGAGTAAAGGTTCTAACCAAGCATCTGTATCAATTTGGAGATGCTTTAAAAATTCATTCAATGAACTAGGAGTATGATGAGTTAGTGTGAGACAATAGGTCTAGGGATCCTCACATATATAAACCAGATTTTTGATCCGGGAACTAGGAAACGTGGTTGTTTTTTTCCCTATTTTTCTAACAGTAATTCAATATAATTGGTTTTCTTTGTAATCCTACATAATTTATTTTATGTGTTCAAAATCATTGTTGTGAGGCATCTGTTTGCTTCACCAGACTGACAAAGGTGTCAGTGACACAAAATAGATTTAGAAGCCATGAACTAGATTTAGGTTGAAGAAGAAATAGAAAAATGTGAAATGTGTCATGAAGCATTGTTAAATAGTCTCCAAATAAAAAGAAAGAGTTAAGATTTTGAACATTTGCCTTCTTAAATGAGAAAATTCCAATATAGCAGTTTTCATGACAAATAAACATCTTCATTATTCAACTTTGGATACTTTTTTCCCCAAAATATCCTCCATCTTTTCGTTAAGATTGTGTCTCCCTATTGATATGGTTTTTGTAATTCATTTAATTCCTGGAAATACAGAACCACCAGATCTCAGTATTGAAAGAGCCTCAGTAGCCATCAAATCTACTCCATTTCCACAAATCAATTCCCACTAAAATAAACCTGATGTGATGATTATCCAAGTGCTTGAAGACCCCCATTGAATGGCAACCCCACAACTTTTGAGGTAGCATGTTTGTAAAGCTCTAAGCATTGCAGATTTTTTCCTTAGCATCCAGTCTTCTTCCTTCGTTCAACTCTTCCCTCTTCTACCCACTGATTCCAATTCTGCCTCTTATGGCTAAACAGCACAAGTCTAATCACTTTTTCTTATAGGGGCCTGTCAAATACACTAAGGCTTCTCTTCTCTAAGCAAAACATCCTATTCCCTATATGAATACTCACTCTCCTTGGGACAGTCATTGCTCTTCAAAGATAGTTCTAGAAGGCGACACACAAAGCTAATACACAACTCCAGATGCAGTCTGACAGTAGAGCCGAACTATTGACTCCTCATCTCTACAAGCTGTTCCTCCTTTATTGAAGCAGAAAACCACAACTTTTTTATCTTCCATAGCAAACTGTTGACCCACAATGAGTCTGCAACCCACTCAAATCTCCAGATCTTTTCCAAAGAAACTGTTGTTATAGTAGAAAGAACTCTAGACATCATATGTTCGTTAACCTTGGTCAAATCACTTAACCCTTCTTGTTTTCCCATTTCTCCATCAATAATAAAACAAAGGAGTTGACATAGATGACCACTGAGGCTCCCCAATCTTTTTTTAAAATTTTATTTAAGGCAATGGGGTTAAGTGACTTGCCCAAGGTTACACAGCTAGACCGCTATTAAGTGTCTGAATTCAGATTTGAACTCAGGTCCTCCTGATTCCAGGACTGTGCTCTATCCACTGCACCACCTAGCTGCCCCTTCCCCAATCTTTTTGCCAATAAACAACAATTCTCCAATTTTGGACTAGTGAAGTCAATTTCTTTAACCCATGTAAAAGACAAGCTATCATCCCTACGGTGATCAAAGACAATTGTAAAAGATCTGTAATGGAAAATGATATCCACATCCTGAGAAAGAACTATTGAATTTTTATATGATTAAAAAATAAATAAAAATCTCATTGTTACAGTGAAAAAAAGAAAGAACTATGGAATCTGAATTCAGATCAAAATACACTATTTTCACTTTTAAAAAAAGACTATCATTATCCCTATAAAAATTCATCTTTTTCAATTTGGCCCAATGATTTAGCCTATATGTATCTTTTTAAATTCGGATTCTGCCATTCTACATGTTAGCTATCCTTTTGAGTTTTACATTATGGTGAAATGTGATGATCATGTGATCTATGCCCTCATCCAAGTCACTGATAAACTCAATGACTAATAATGTTTGTCCTTCATTTTTCAAAGAAGACCTTGATATCAGGAGGCTGGTACCATGAAAAGCACCCGAGTTGGATTTTTTTTTTAGGTTTTTGCAAGGCAATGGGGTTAAGTGGCTTGCCCAAGGCCACACAGCTAAGTAATTATTAAGTGTCTGAGGCTGGATTTGAACCCAGGTCCTCCTGACTCCAGGGCCGGTGCTTTATCCACTGCACCACCTAGCCACCCCCTCCCCCCCGAGTTGGATTTTAGTGAGGGCGGAGGGGGAGGTTGTGCTATGTCACCAATTTTTCCTCCAGAGTCATCTGGGTCCAGTGGACAGATATAAATCGAGATGTCTGGAGATGGTCCTGGATGTGAGGAAATCAGGGTGTGAAGTGACTTGCCCAAGGTCACATAGCTAGTAAGAGTCAAGTATCTGAGGCTGGATTCGAACTCCCATCCTCCTGACTCCAAGGTCAGTAGTGCTCTATCCACACTGGCACCTAACTGCCCCAAACTCTATGTCTGGGATATCTGGGACATATCGGATCAACTCCTTTCAAGCTGATATCTAATGAATAATAACGATGTTATATCCAGTCATTAAATCAGTTGGAAATTTATCTAATTGTCCATACATCTAACCAACCCCTTTCTTTATTTTTTCATAAGAAGAGCATGAAATAGGCTAATATTTTAGCCTATTTGTGAAAATATTGGCAAACTATCTTCATAACCTTAGTCTGATCTATGAATTCAATAAACCCATAAAAAGAAAGGAAATTGGATTATTCTGTCATAGCCGATCCTCGCAGGAGCTATGTTAGTTTTTGATTCTTTCTGACTCCTTTGACCAAGCATTTATGAAGTAGTGGTGTTCAAGTCTCTTTGATACAAAGGTAAAACAGATCCTGCCTTCAATGAGCTTACATTCTATTTGAGAAGGAAGGCAGGGTAAACCACACACAGAAGACAGTAAATACAAAGTATATGTGAAATAATTTCAAGAGAGAACAAAGAGCCTTTTATAGGAGACAGCATCTTAGTTGTACTTTGAAAGAAGTGAGGGATTCTATGAGGCAGAGTAGAGATAAGGAGAGAATGAAACCCAGGCATGCGAGAACTCAGGACAAATGGGAATATTGTCTGTGGAGAATAGATGGCAAGCTAATTTAACCGAAACACCATATAAAAAAAGGGAATCAAACTGCAAAGTCAACTGGGAGCTATATTATGCAAGCTTTAAATGCCAGCCAGGTTGAGCATTCTGTATTTGAAATATCTAATCATTAGCTCACAGCAGGCAACCCAACCTTTCAAACTAATAGGAAAAAGACACAGTTTGCCACAACTCTGATGCACTAGTGAATGACGTTTTTGCCTATGAGTTGCTGAGTAAATCGCATTGTATAGCAAGAAGTGAATGTAAATGTATTTAAAGGAAGACATTACACCACCTAGTTTTACAACCTAAAAATCTCCCTCATCTCTTGACTCCCCTTCACCTTTTCCTCGACTCTCCTCCTAGCCAATAAATTGCCAGTCCTATCAATTCTCTACAGCACTTCTCACATTCCTTTCCTTGCCCCTACTCACCTCATCATAATTTCTCACCTAGAATACTGAAGAAGCCTTTCTAAGTGGTTTGCCTGCCTCTAGTCTCATCTCTCTCCAATCCATCCATGTGGTAGTCTGGGGCAGCCAATGGACCCCTTCTCAGAATGATGTTTTATATTCATAAAGCAAAGCAAAGTGACAAAGGAAATGAGTTGCATAGAAATTATTGTAATGTTTGAAAAGTTCAGAACCCCAAGTCTGCTATAGGATAAAATCAACCATCTTCCACTTGGCCCCTAAATCCCTCAGCTTTCCGAATTTCTTTCACTTTAGTTTCCTGAATTTTTTCTGTCCAACTTAACTGGTCGAACTGCTGCTCCCACTACCACCCACATGCACCCACACGCAAGTATTCTATCTCCCCCCGCTTTTGGCCTTCACATAGATGATTCCTCATATCTGAATGATCTCCCACCACACTACTACCACCTCCCCGGAGAAGCCAGTCCAGATCCCTGGAGTTACTGCTGCTCTCTTACCTCCAGTTTTCTTATATTAATTTATTTCTTTACATGTCATAGGTCCCTGCAGAACAGGAATTGGCAGAGAACAGAGACCATTCCTTGCTCTATCTGTCTCCTCCATATCTGGGAAGCAGCTTGGATAAAGAGCTGACTGGGTGGATCTGGATCAGCACCTGCCTCTGAAACATGGTGGATTTCAGTCCTGAGGGGGATAGTCTAGGGCCATCTCAACTTGACCCGTTGTTAAATGGAAGTCTATTGTTAAATTTTCAACATGAGCATTTATGCCTCAGAAAAGAACAACCTACAAAAAGATATTTCATTTATTGTTTTGTTGATTGTCTCTAGACATAAGCAAGAGATAGTGAAAATATTTATTAATTATTTGGGTTAAATGTAAAAGGTGTCTTGCCACACTTTCTAGAGGATTTCCAGACATATTCAGGTCGCCATGATCCCTTTGGGGGTTTTCTTGCCAAAGATCCTGGAGTAGTTTGTCATTTACTTCTCTAGATCATTTTTACAGATCAGAAACTGAGGCAAAAGAGGATTAAAGGACTTGCCCAGGGTCACCCAGCTAGTAAGTCTCTGAAGAAAGATTTGAACTCATGAGGATGTTTTTTCTGACTCCAGGCCCAGCACTCTATCCACTGTAGTGATATCTAGCTGCCCATAAAGATCTCATTGCTAGACATATATCTTAAGGAACTCAATAACAAAAAAAAAAAAATACCATGAACCGCAAAATATATTTTCTGTGGGAGCAAAGAATGGAAACAAAGCAAATGTCCATCAGTTGGAGAATGGCTAAACAAGTTTTGTTATGTGAATTATTTTTCTTGTAATAAACAATGACTGTAATGATGATAATAATAGTTAGCATTGATATAAGGCTTGAAGGTTTGCAAAGTGTTTTTCAAATATTACTTCCTTTGATATTCATAATATCAAAGAAATGCACTCTCCATTTAATATGTGTATTTCCAATTAACAGGCAGGGAAACTAAGGCAGATAGAGATTAAAAGACTTGAACAGTATCACACTGTACATGTCTGAGGCTGCATTTGAATTCAGGTCTTCTCAAATTCAGGTCTTCTCAATTCTATATTCAATAGTCTATTCGTTGAACCACCTAGCCACCCCACATAATAAAATAAGGAAAGGAGGGGAAAAAGAAGGGAGGAAATCATATCAACCAAATCAGAGAAAAATAAACAGAACCAAGCAACAATAGCCATGATGGCTACAACATAAATGGAAAGAATAATAACCAAACAACTAAAATTGAACCCTTTGAAATTCTAATGCCCAAGATAGACTCAAAAAAGAGAATTGAGGAGGCATTTTCCCCACATTTTTTTAGTGGTGATGGACTATGATTATCCAACACTGAATTAAAATGTCAGACTTTTGTCAATATGTTGACTAGTTTTGCTCCAGATAATGTTTAAAACAAAAAAGGATCAATGAAGTTGTAGTATAAAAGATAGAAAGAAAGAAAGAAAGAAAGAAAGAAAGAAAGAAAGAAAGAAAGAAAGAAAGAAAGAAAGAAAGAGACTGGAGGCTTATCAGATACATATTATATATTCTTTCAATGCAAAGTTTTCTAAGTGAGCTACTAAAAATGCCAACTTGCAAAAGCTCTCAGCACAAATTTTAAATCAATTGAACTGTCATTTCTTTCAAAAGAGGCAAGAAATATGCACCAGAAATTTTCCAGAAATATCAAATCTGAGCATACTGTCTGGTGGTATTATTGTTTTATTTTATTCTAGGCTTTCATTTTTTAGAAGAATGTGAAACCAATTTAGAGAAATGGGCACTTGTGTGACGGGAGGACCTAAGACTTATGATTGAAGTCTGGGTGAATTAACTGAGGGAGGAATTTCACTCAACATGTTATAGGAAAGGGAGCCACGGGATAAGTTGGAGGTGACAGTTGAAATTGAACTTCTTCAGAACTTTTCTGAGTGCTTGGATTTGGGGAGATCAGCTCTTCCTCTGCCAAAGGAGAATGCTGGACTTGCCCCATTTGATCTCAGCAGTACTTTTGCTGAGTATCTGCAGATGTGACTTGTCAATTTCTGAAATAGTTTCTTTTTCTATAAATTTATAATATTTGTGGGATAGCTTCCTGACATATACCTAGAAGTTGATGTATGGTATCAAAAGTCACTTTGGGGACCTAAACATCCTTTGAGTTTAAGAGATTAAAAAGAAAATAGCAATGACATTATTGCCAGGGCATCTTCATGAAACAAATGGAGCAGGGTATAAAGATATATAAGAAATATACAATACAATATTATAATTATATGTTAAATATTAGATAATAGATTATACTACAATTAATGCAATGTGTTATATATTGTAACACATATAATGTATGAATACACACATGTATATATTCACATAACATATATGGTTTGATAGATGCATACATAGGTGGATGGATGAGTGGATGGATACATACATAAGTAGAGAGATGGATGGATGGATGGATGGATGGATGGATGGATGGATGGATGGATGGATGAATGGATAGATAGATGCATAGATACATACATAGATGGATGAATGGATGGATGGATAGATGGATGGATAGATACATACATGTATGCATGTATGTATAGGTACAGGGATGGATGGATGGGTGGATGGATGGATGGACACATACATGCATAGGTAGATGGGTGGATGGACACATACATGCATAGGTAGATGGGTGGATGGATGGACACATACATGCATAGGTAGATGGGTGGATGGATGGACACATACATGCATAGGTAGATGGGTGGATGGATGGACAGATAGATAGCTACATGCATACATACATAGGTAGATAGATGGGTGGGTGGATGGATGGATGGATGAATGGATGGATACATACATAGGTAGATATGTGGATGGATACATACATGCATGCATAGATGGATGAATGGATGGATACATACATGCGTACGTACATGCATAGATGGATGGGTGGATAGATACATACATAGATGGATGGATGGATAGATACATACATACATGCATACATAGATGGATGGGTGGATATATGTGTGTGTGTGTGTGTGTGTGTGTGTGTGTGTGTGTAGAGAGATGGATGGATGAATAGATACCTACATACATACATGCATAGGTAGAGAGATGGATGGATGGATAGATACATACATACATACATACATAGGTAGAGAGATGGATGGATACATACATACATACATAGGTAGAGAGATGGATAGATACATACATACATACATAGGTAGAGAGATGGATGGATGGATAGATACATACATACATACATAGGTAGAGAGATGGATGGATACATACATACATACATACATACATAGGTAGAGAGATGGATGGATGGATAGATACATATATGCATACATGCATAGGTAGAGGGATGGATAGATAGATACATGCATGCATGCATAAGTAGAGGGATGGATGGATGGATGGATGGATGGATGGATGGATGGATGGATACATGCATGCATGCATAGGTAGAGGGATGGGTAGATGGATGAAAGATACATGCATGCCTACATACATAGGTACAGGGATGGATGAATGGATGGATGGATACGTACATACATAGGTAGATATGTGGATGGATACATATATACATACATAGATGGATGAATGGATGGATGCCTACATGCATACATAGATGGATGGATGGTTACATGCATACATAAATGGATGGATGGATAGATACATAGATGGATGGATGGATAGATACATACCTACATATATACATAGGTAGAGAGATGGATGGATGGATGGATAGATAGATAGATGGACAGATATATTCATTCATACATACATAGGTAGAGAGATGGATGGATGGATAGATACATACCTACATACATACATAAGTAGAGAGATGGATGGATAGATACATGCATACCTACATACATAGGTAGAGAGATGGATGGATGGATAGATAGATACATGCATACATGCATAGATAGAGGGATGGATGGATAGATACATACATACATGCATAGGTAGAGGGATGGGTGGATGGATGGATGGATGAAAGATACATGCATGCCTATATACATAGGTACAGGGATGAATGGATGGATGGATGGATGGATGGATGGATGGATGGATGGATACAAGATACATGCATTCCTACATACATAGGTAGAGGGATGGATGGATGGATGGATACATACATGCATGCCTACATACATAGGTGGATGGATGGATGGATGGATGGATGGATGGATGGATGGATGGATGGATGGATAGATGGATACATATATGCATGCCTACATACATAGGTAGATAGATGGATGAATAGATAGATAGATAGACAGATAGCTAGCTAGCTATGTTGTTATTTGTCCTTTGTTCTCAAAAAGACCATGACATCAGGGAGGTGATACCATGATAATCACATAAATTGGATTGGAGTGGGGGAGTTGTGCTAAGTCCCCAGCCTCACTTTCTCCTTCAGAGTTATCTGAGTCCAGTAGCCAGATATGAATCACAACTACTGGACATGTCCCTGGATGCAAGGTAGTCAGGGTTAGGTGATTTGCCCAAGGTCACACAACTGGTGCCAAGTGTCTGAAGTTAGCATCAAACTCATATCCTCCTGACTCCAAGATCAGTGCTCTATCCACTGTACCACCTAGCATATGTTGTATATTATGTGAAATAACACATATTTGTCATATATAACTTATGCTATGTTAATATGCTGTATATTTATATGTATATGTCTATATGTATACTTAAGAATATAAATATAATATATATATATAATATTTAATTGGAAGAAGTAGTACATAAAACACTGGACTAGAAGTCAGAGAGCCCTGAGTTCAAATCCTGTCTCAGGTATAAAATGAGGATATTATCCTCCAAGGGACATTCAGGCTCTAGATCTATTTCTTATTATCATTTCTGTCCATTTATCTCCAGTAGAATGTTAAATTCTTGGAAGGCAAAGACTTATTTTTTTTCCTTTTGTATCCTCAATGCCTCACAATTTACTGGCACAAAGTAGGGTCTTTATTATGACTTGTTAGAAGAGAAACATGGTTAGAGTTCAGGGTTAGGGTTAATCAGGATGTCTCAGAATCTAGTCATCTATCCAGAGGAGAGGAAATCCATGGGCAGCTTGGGAGATGCCTCCCAAGTAATCCCAAGTGATGAATGGAGTAATGGGAAAGTACTAGATGCAATATGGGAGGGAAAATGCTCTGGTGCTTGCCCTCTATTTCTAGTGTGAGTTATTTGGATGGCATAGGTCTAATTGAAAGAGAGAATAACTTCTCATGTAGCAGCCTTGAGCGTGTGCCCCTTCCAAAGGGAGTCCAAGCCATCATAAAGCACAAAACTGATTGGGTGGGAAATCACTGAAATTTGGGGATATTGCTTTCTCACTGGACCTAAGCTCAGTCCTGTTCTGTGAAAGAATCCAATCATGGCTTGGCCCTGGGTATAGAGCACTTCAGGACCATGAGGGCAGGAGAACCAGAGAGAGGTTTTATGGTTTACTGTGAATCCTGATTGTATTTTGTGTTTATTTAGAGGTGCCTATAAGTCTTTAATGTTTGTGCATTTGGGGAGTGTAAGAGACTGTTGTGGGTGGGAGTGCTGTTAGTTATTTACTGGTTGATTGTACAGTGCCAGGGGAGTGGGAGTGGACCAGGGACTGGGGAGGATATTTAAGCACGTGTATTCTGGTGAATAAACAGAGTACTTGGAGGTCTAAGAGAACTTGTCTCTCTTGCCTCCTGCCCCTTCAACATTCACCTGGGTAAGGATAGGCTAGCAGGCGGGAACCTAACACATTCTGAACAGCTAGTCTAACAGGAACTTAACAGGGGAGGGGACTGGAGAGGGTATAACAAGGGCTGCCTTGCCCCTGATGTATGGGCTTTGTTATTCTGCCTGCTTGCCTAGGACCCAGGCAACACTTTGACTAAATCTGTAGAGACCTAGATATGAGTTAACTAAGGACATTTTCCTAGAGTAAGCTCCAGTGGTGACACAATGAATCAAGCACGTAGTGACCTTCTAGGGAGCACTGCCAAGATTGGACCTCCCTACGGAGATTTGAAGTGTGGGGAATCTGAATCAAAGATTACATTTGTTTTGATGCAATTCAATTGAACAGACATTTATTCCCCAAGATCAACATGTAATCCCTTCCCAAATCTCAGGTCTTCCAGACTGCTTCCTGATGTCCTCAAATACTAGCACCTTACATTCCAAGTCTTGATATTTTAATTTTCTATGTCTGTGTAAAGTTGTGCCACTAATGGGTAAGCTCACTGAGGATAAGGACTGTTAGAATTTTAGCTTTATATTTTAGCATCTAACAAAGTGCCTCATCTATTTTGTTATTCAATGGTTGATCCCATTTGGATATTCTTGGCAAAGACAATGTAGTGTTGGCCATTTCTTTCTTCAACTCATTTTACAGATAAGAAAGCTGAGGCAAACAGGGTCAAGTGATTTGTCCAGGGTCACATAGCTAGTAAGTGTCTGAGGCCAGATTTCAACTCAAGAAGATTGGTCTTCTTAGTTCCAGGTCGCACCCTCTATCCGCCATGCCATCTATCTTCCTGCCATACAGTAGGAGCTTTAATATTTGCTGGTTGATTGAGATATTAATTTCTATGTCCTACGACCATATGATTATAGATTCAGAGCTTAAAGGAAAGTTATAGATCGCCTAGCCTTCCTTCATTTTACAGATGAGACAACAGTTTCCAACCCTACAATCAGAGAGGACCTTGAGGAGAGGAATGTACCATCTAATTTACTCCTTTTACCTAATCTTTTATGTCATAACTTTGGGGAATCTTAGGCTCTAGGAATTAAGTCCTAACAGCTGAAACCCACAAAATAAAGATATTTGCTTAAGAGAAATAATCATAATTATAATCATTCACGTTCATGTAATGCCTTAAAAAATGCAAAGCATTTTACATTTTATTTGATTTGATTCTCAGACATGCTCCTATACCCATTTCACAAATAAGGAAACAGAGGTTAAATAAGGTTAAGTGACTTGCCTTTGGTCTTACAGCTAGGAATGTGATGGAATATTTAAATTCAGGTCTTTCTGTCTCTAGGGAAATGAAAAGAAAGAGGTCTAAGATTATTAATGGGAATTATCAGCCACACAACCTCATCCTCTCAAGCACAAGGATAATCTGGGGGAATTATTAGCTAAATAACAAGCCTACAAATCGAGTATAAATTGAATTGTCAAATTTAGAGATTATCTCTGAAGTTCTTTTCTCAAGAATAAATAGAAAATTATCAAAAATGACTCCCACATAATAAACACAGCATTCTGAATAAAGAGCCTAAAAATATAGAGCCTACCATTACTCCTAAGAAGAGGACTGCAATGGAGTACAAATACCTTGCATGGTCCTGCAGAGCTGGTCTAGACCCAGGCCACAAGGACTTCCACCTGGCAAAGGAAACAAAGGGGGAGAGGAGGGAGGCTCACCCTTTTGCCCATAAGATGGCTAACTTGCAAGTTTCCTCACAGATAAGCTGGCGAGCTCTTGGGATCCCTGGTGGTCCATCCTGTCCAAAGAGGACAAAGGAAGAGAGTCTCAGGCTACTGGAGCTCCTTCAGATGGATGATAAAAGGAAGGGGAAGAAAGAACCAGGGGGCTAGGGAGAGGGGGAGGCACTGGCTGGAACTACCAACACTTACTCCCAAAGATCCCCACATTTATCATGGAGAGGTGACAAGACCCTGGAGAGAACTGAGATTTGTATATCTGAATGCCAGTGGAAATGGATTAAGCAACCTGGGAAAATCCAGGAGACAGAGGGAGATTGGCAAGGGCCGTTCCTCTGTCCTAGACTTCCATTTCTCTCTCTCTCTCTCTCTCTCTCTCTCTCTCTCTCTCACTCACACACACACACACACACACACACACACACACACACACACACACATACACACAGAGAGACACACTCACACAGAGAGACACTCACACACTCACACTCACTCATACTCACACACACTTGCACACTCACATACACTTGCATACTCACACACTTGCGCACACACTCACACATACACACACTCACACATACACACACTCACACATACACACTCACACATACACACTCACACATACACACACTCACACATACACACTCACACACACACTCACACATACACACACTCACACATACACACTCACACATACACACTCACACATACACACTCACACACACTCACACATACACACACTCACTCACACACACTCACACACACTCACACATACACACACTCACTCACACACACTCACACATACACACTCACACATACACACTCACACACACTCACACATACACACACACTCAAAAACACACTCACACATACACAAACACACACATATTCACACACAGACACACACAGACACACACAGACACACACACACACAATCTCCAGCAATTCCTTGAGGGCAAAGATGACCATGTTTTGTTTCTGTCTCTCATCCCTTAAAAGATCTTCTCACCCAATAGGTGGTCATTAAATATTTGAGGAAATGAACTCCTCTCCCTAGGGAAAGCATTCACTGATCTCTCATCTGAGCAAAGACCCAAAGTAAGAGGAGACAAAAATAAATGTATGGTGTTTCTTTGTTACTCCCTAATAAAACAGATCAAGTCATGATGCCCACCACCACCACTCAGGAAATGCCATAAAAGAAGCTCCTGGATGTTTTTGCATGTATTGGTTCCTTCTCTAAATATTCATGGAATATGTCCACTGTAAACTCTCCCTGGAAAGTGTTAGATGTGGACTCAAGAAGCCCTGAATTTGAATCCTGTCTCAGTCACCAGTTGTGTGGCCCTAGGCAAATCACTCAACCTCTCTGTGCCCTCAGTTTCTTCATCTGTGCAATGGAGATAATAATAGCTCTCAGGATAATTCTGAGAATGAAATAATATAGCACTTGGCAAATCTTAGATCACTATAGAAATCCTAGATATTCTTCTCTACTGCTGTTGAGAATACCTCTATCTTCAGAGACTCTTCACTTGTCCTCATCTCCATGGCTAATGAGTATCTTAGAGATTAAATCCACATCCCTTGTTCCACTTCTCTCTATCAAGGCAGTTCCAACCCTAGTTCATGTCCTCATCACCTCACCCAGAATATTACAATAATCTCCTAATCATTTCTGTCTTCTCCAATCCACCTTTCACACTACTACCTAAAACCCAGGTCTGACCAAATAATTCCCATGCTTGAGAAGCTCCACTGGCTCCCTATTGCTTCTGGAATAAAAATATGTCTACTCTATTTGGTATTACCAAAAATCTAATCTATCTTCCCAGAAGGCTCCACATTAGCACTTCCACTACCACTCCCATGCTCTGTTCCCTAGCCAAAAAGGCTATTGGCTATATCTCATGCATAACATTCTTCCCTCGATTCTACCTATATCTTTGCCCACATCATCCCTCATGTCTGGAATGCACTCCTTCCTCAGCTCCACCTGTTAGAATCCCTGGCTTCCATGCAAACTCAGCATAAACTCTACCTCCTATGCATGATTTTTCCTTTGTGCACCTTCCTTCCTGCCCAGCCCTACCACACCTCCCCCAGAATTACTTTGAATTGACTTTATATGCATTTCATCTTGACTTATCTGCCTAGGTTATACTTGATGTTAAAGAAAGCATAGCAAGTTTCATTTTTATTCTGTTGACCCCAGCAGTTTACTCATCACAAGCACTAAAGAAAATCTCCCTGAATGAATAAATAAGCAAATAGAAAGCCATATTCTAGGCACTTTATCAGATTAAAAAGGTATATGGGACAAGGTGACTGTCCTTGAGAAGCTTCCTAGTATATATCATTCATTTCATGCTTCCACCTCACCAAGGCATATTAGCGAGCTTTCATTCATCTTTCATCTGTAATTTTTGTTCATATTTTTAATTTCAAAATTTATTAAATATTTCCTAGGTAAGCTACTTGCATACTGGAAGTCTTCCTTCAGTTCCTTTCATCTATTTTGGTGATCAGTAAACCATCCTAAATAGGATGTTGACAGGTGGCAAACCTCCCTGGACTCCAATTCCCTATCCTGTAAAACAAGGGGGGTTGACTCTTTCAAACCCCTTCCATCCCATGAGTCTCACACATTTCTCCATGAGGTCACCTGCCCACCTCTTGCTCCATCATACCTGTCCTAGAGCCATATAGAGCTAGACCTAATGAATATAAACTTGTATCCTTGAAGAGATGGCATAGAATTAAATTTCCACTGTTCAAAGTTATGATTATATGAAATATGACCATTGCTTCCTACTCACTTGAAACATGCAGTCTATTTTCAATAATGCAACCACTTCACAGTTTCATTATATACAGGCTGCAGTATTCACATTAATCAGGAACGCATTGCCGTAAGACCATCAATGGCAACCACACCTGTTTGTTGATCTAGAGTTGGAAAGTAATCTCAGAAATCATCAAGTCTAATTTGTTCGTTTTGCGGCAAGGAAACTGAGGCCCAGAAGAGGAGAAAGGTCTTGCCTGTGTTAATAAGCTTGAGTGGCAGAGATGGGATTTGAAAGAGGTCATTAATCAAAACTCAGCACTCCTTCCAGAAGGCCATGTTGTCCCCAAAAGATGCTAGACAATAGGAAAGAGGTCTCTACAGCCTAGAATGATCAGAAAGGAGGTGACATTGGAGCCAGAACTTAGAGGCTATGCCAAACCCGTCCTTCAAAGAACAGATCTCAAATGATGCTTGGGATTTATAGCCTAAAAATCCTAAATGCAAAAAAGTCAAACTACGCATCAAGCCTTTTCCAGAAAAGCAGAAAATTTTGTTGGTCAAATAGCATTATTAAGTTTCTACTATGTTCCAATCAATCAATTAACATTTGTAAGCTCCTACTATGGACCAGAACAATTAGCCCACTGATTTTATTATGTTTCTATTATATGAGGAGACAAAATTAAAATAAAAAAAACATACCCTTACCACTCTCATTAGGGAAGATAACATGAAAATAACTGTGCCCAAATAAAACATACACAGAATAAATTAAGGGTAATTTCAAACATAGACATGAAGATTAAGAAACTTGGGAAAGGTTTCTTGTTGAAGGTTAGGCTTTAGCTGAGACTTGAAGAAAATCAGAAAAGCTAAAAAAGGAGAAGGAGGGCAAGAGGAAAAGTCAGTGAAGGACATTTGCAATGTCCCTGGGTCTCAAAGGATATGGTAGAAAGGAAGATCTAAGACTGGAAAGTGCAAAGGCCCATATTAGAAAGGCTCTTGAGTGGTGAACAGAGAATTTTATATTTTTTTCTGGAAAAATAAAGAATTTATTGAATAGGGGAGTAATATAAGTTCTATGCCTAAGGAAATCAAACTTACAGTTAATTGGTAGAGAAACTGCAGGAGAAAGTCTCAAAGGCAGGAGGTCAAGCAGTAGGCTATTTCAATAATCTAAGTATAAGATTATAAGGGCCTGCACCAGGGCAGTAGAATTGTAAAGAAAAGAAGGGGGCACATGTGAGGAATGTTATAAAAGTAGAAATTACATATATATATATATATATATATATATATATGTTTATATATATATGTTTTATATTTATATGTATATATATGATTTTATATGGAATAATAGAAGGAGGGAAGAGTCATGGATGACTCCTAAGATATGAACCTAAGTGAGGAGGAAGATGAATAATACGGAAATTACAAAGAGGTAAAGTTTGGGGATCAAGGAAGAGACTATAAATTCATGTCAAGTTTCAGATGTCTAATTTTGAGGTGTCTATTAGAGAGCTTCAACTTGAAAAGGCTACAAGCCAAGACAAAAGTAGAGGGAGTGTTGGTGCATGATCCTCTGTTTTCAGATGATTGGTCACTCAGTGCAGCCTCTGAAATTGAGATCCAACAGAGTATGGATCAATTCTCTGCTGCTTGTGCTCATTTTGGTCTAACAAGGAACACCAAGAAAACCCAGGTGCTCCATCAGCTAGTACCACATCATTCAGATGTGGAACCATCGATTACAACAAATGGAGAAGTTTAAGGATTGTGGAAAAGTTCACCTACCTTGGCTGAAACCTTTCCAAGAAGGTACACAATGACAATGAGGTTGACAACTGCATTGCCAGAACTAGCTCAGTATTTGGGAGGCTCTGGAATAAAGTGAGAGAGAAGAGGAATTAGACTGACCACCAAACTGAAGGTCTACAGACCTGCTATGCTGACCTCATTGCTATATGCCTGTGAAACCTGGACAATCTGCCAGCACCATGTCAGGAAACTGAATTGCTTCCATTTAAATGGTCTTAGGAAGATTCTAAAGATCATCTGACAGGAGAAGATGCCAGACACTGGGATCCTTTCTTAAGCTCTACTGCCAAGCATTCCAATATTACTACAGAGAGGGCAACCACAATAAGCTGGCCATGTTATTAGAATGCCATATGGATGCTTGCCACAAAAGACTTTTCTTTGGAGCACTCACAAAAGGCAAGCACTCACAAGGTCAGAAGAAGCAGCACCAGGGCACCCTAAATGTTTCCCTTAAGAACTTTGGAATTGATTGTGCCATATAGAGGAGACATTGGTACAGGACCACCCAGCATGGTGTGCCCTCATCAGTGAGGTGACTGCACTCTATGAGGAAAGTAGAATGGAAGTAGCTCAAAGAAAACGTGACATCAGTAGATTTTAAATACCCACCCCAGGTGTTCACATGGATTATTTGTGCCTGACATGGGGAGCACTCCAAGCTCATATTGAGCTGATCATCCACAGTCAAACACACTGTCATTCATTTCAAATACAGTGGTATCATTTTAGTCTTCTTAGATAACAAAGGACAAGAACCAACTTGAGGGAGAAACTAAGGTTGGACAAGTAGAGCTGGGAGTTCTCTGTCTAGAGACTATGGTTAAATTCTTGGAAGCTGATGAGACCGCCAAGTCAAATAATAAAGTAGAAGGAGAGAAAAGGGTCTAAGGCGGAACATTAAGGGAGACACACAGTCATTAAGCTTGACCTGGATAAGGATCCTGTAATGATCCTCACCCTAATCCCAAAGAGTAGAATCCAAGGATTGACGTTGAGAAAATTTCTCTTAGAACCTAATCCAATCCTATACCCATTTATGAAGCAACACACTATGGTTAGCACAAAGAAAGACTTTATATTGAAAAAAAAAAATCCTGTCCTTGAGGAATTTACATACCTCTTAGGAGAAATTTGAGTTATCTGCATCCATAATCCGCAATAAATACTAAATAATACAAGTATATTTTGGACTCAGTGGGTGCTGGTCAGGTTCATGTAATAGAAAAGAAAGTGAATTCTAAAAGCATTTACTGAGTCCTTACCACATTCTGGAGTCTTCCCTAGGCTCCAGGGACACAGAGGAAGCTGTGAAATAGACCCGGACCTCAAGAACTTCACATTCTACCAGGGAGAAATAATCCCTCATTTATGGAATATGTTTTCAGGAAAGGTGATCTTATTATTTTCCAGGAGATACGATAGCGACTGATTTCAAGGTTGCTAAGGGAACTATTTAATAAATAGATAAAAATGATTTCTAATTAACCCATCAGGTCTGTGTATGTAAAGGGTCCTTCCAGCAGGCTTGGAAATCTTTTATTCCTTTCCTCTTAAATAGCTTTAAACATTTCCCCTGAGAGTTTTCTTTACAGACCTAAGGTATTTAGCCTATTTTTCCTCATAGAAAGTATAGAGGTAAACCTACGTCCAAATCTTTGCCTGGAAAAGCATAAATTCTGACTAAGGAGAATCAAAATTAATGATATTTTACTGTATGCAGAGTTGCTTCATTCAGAGAATATTCATGAATAATGAGGAAAAAATGATTGTTAAGAAATATTCTAATTTAACATGACAGATTCATCAGAAATGATCTTTTTTCTTCCAAAATTGCCTAGAACATTTTTCAGAAGAGACAGAAAAACTTACAAAGAGGCCATGATGGCAGAGGGAATCTGAGATATCTCTGTCCATTCACATTTGTCTGAAATAGAAACACACTTTTGAGACAGATCAACTCTGCGAGCCCTAGAGAATCACTTAAAGTCACTAGTGTCAAGTACCTGAGCACTCAGATCTCTTCCCAGTAAATATCCTTGGCCCAAGTTTAGAAAACTGAACTTGAAAAGATTTCAGACCAAGGAACCAATTACCAATTCAATTCCAGGAAAAAAAATAGTCTCCTCATTAACCATCCTGCTGGTGCCTTGCAAAAATGATAATAGATTATTGCTCCCTGGAGTCTCATCTAAAGTCTTCTGATGACCCCCGCACATAGATAAAGGATCCAAGAAATAAGATCTAACAATGGAGTTGGTTTAATTGGGAGGCTTGAATTTATTTATTCCTTCTATTTCACATCTCAGAAATAGTGTACTCAATCTCAACTCGGTTAGTCAGACACTGAATTTGCAGATTTATCACTCTAGCCATACATGGTGGTTTTATTATTTTACCATTTCCTTTTTGTTTAAATGAAGGGCACCATTACCTCTCTGGCTGAACAACTTCAGGATTCCAGTTCTTTAATATGAGTTCCCAAATCAAAGTGCTAGGCAAAGACTTTAAGGTTTGATAGATATTCATAAAATTATTCACATCATTGCTACCTCCCCAACTCCAATAGCCCTTGAGATAAATTTAATTTTAAAAATAAAAGAGTTTAGAGGTATGATCCATTTTTTTCAAGGCAAGCAAAGGCTCCTGGGAAAAAAGAAATGTGATCACCTCAAACCTATTCACATTGTCTTGACTCATTCATCATTTATCTATCATCTATCCAATATAATATTGTCTTACATTCTGTACAAGGATGCTTTGATTTAAATTCAGTCTTTTGAAGTTATCTCAAAGCCACATCAATGGGAAGACCACATTTTGAATACACTATACAGTACTATTTAGAGAAGGACATTAAGCAAATGGGCAGAGTTGTGACTGTGCAATTTCCCTGTTCAAAATTTGTCAGTGGCTCCCTGCAGCCCTGGTGATAAAAATCTATATTTCTTAAGTCCTTCTCTCTCTCTGGTAATAAACTGCCTTTCCAGTCTTATTTCTCATGAACCCCTCTCCTCATTACAGACTCTTTCTACCCAAACTAGAATGCTAACTATTCCCCAAACTCAGTAAGTCATTACTCACATCCATGAACCCAGGCAGCCTGCCTTCCATGTCTAAAATACACTTATTCCTCATCTTCACTTTCTCCTCCTCAAGCATTCCTCTGGTCCCATTTGCCCAATTGTTAGTAAGCAATGAGGTGGCCCCATAGCTAGAGTGCTGGACTTGGACCCAGAAAGTTGTGGGTTCAAATCCAGCCTCAGAGACCTACTTCCCAGGGATTAATATTTATAAAGAACATTAACTGGTCCTTAATAAATGCCTCTTTCCCCTCTCCCTCCAGAAATTACCTTGTATTGACTTAATTTGTGTATATTTTATCTTCTCTCCTCCCCACCCCCAGAGGAACATAAGCTTCTTGAGGGCAGAACTGATTTTATTTTTCTCTTTGAATCCTTAATACTCAACCAAGGTCTAGCACATTCTCAAATACCAACTGGTTCTGGGATCTTATCAATGTACTGTACCCTCCTTCAATGCAACTAACAGTTTCCATGCCTGTTCATACTGTTCAATTCTTGCCCATGCTCCCCTACAAATTTTCCACAAGGGATCCATCTGAACCTCCATTGTCACTTGACGTCATCAGACTGTCTTTGAATACTTTTACAGAGATTTGTTGAATCAAATTATTCAAATTTTCAAGTATACTCTCAGCTCTAAAGTGGGTATCTAAGGTTATCTAAATAACTTCTACAAACATCCTCTCTTTGTAGCCCTAATTATCCAATGGGTACAAAGTCTTTAATTCCTAAAACATTCAGCTAATTCCAAATATTTTGTGATTACCCAGAGTTATGTCTGCTATTCTTTGGGGTTAGCTTTTTATTCTCCCTCTCTGTGATACATTATGAGACCCAGGAGCAATCAAGCACATAATTGTGCCCAAAACTGTCCAAGAGGGACAAAGAGACATGCAATTCATCTGCTTACCAGTTTGATGAGTGATTTGGTCTCCCTGTTGGAAGGTTGATTATCATGATGATCTGGCCATTCTGGGTTCCATTAATGGGGCTTTGGAGCCAAAGTCAGACCGCCAGTGTCACCATTAATGAATCTGCATTCAATATTTTAATATTACAGAAGATGCTAATCTGTCACAGCTGAATAAAACCGATACCAGCTGGCAGCCTCCTTCATTAATAGGATGCCAGCAGAACTTGGGAGGTCATGGAGAATCATACCACCCCACTGTTCGCATCACCATCGATTTATCCAGTCCCTTTATATTACTTCAGGAGTCTGACTCAGCTCTCTCAGAAGAAAAGCCAAGAAAAGTCTCTTTTCCCACAGATTTCAGGGCTGGGTGGATGACAGAGTCATTGATATGGATTATCCATCTCCCAAAAAGCAACTTCTCACTGCCCAACAAGTTTGGTCGAGTTGGTTCAGGTGCGACAGTTGATGGATTGCAAAGGTGAGATGCAAAACAGCTGATGCAAAACCACAGCTGTCCAGTCCCTTTCTTCTTAGGGTGATTATTAACACAAATCAGAAAATGAGATGGCCACCCCTGTGCCCCTTGACACTGGCAGCATTGCTCTTGGAACAACCTTTGTTTTTCTTATCTTAAGACTGGCAGTCAACAAACATCTGTTAAGTGTCTACAAAGTGATGGACTCCCGGCTAATGACTGAGGATAAAAAGACAGGGTAAAGACCATTCCTACTCTCAAGATGCTCACTTTCAAAGGGTTGCTTTGTCCTGTTCTCAAGATAAAAACTACCCTATTCAATGCCCTGATCTGCTTGATCTCCACATCAAATCACACCAAACAGCAGAAGGCCACACCCCCTCTGGGTCCCAGAGAAAAATTCCAAGGGACCTGAAAGTTCTTTAAAATATAAGTACATAGAGGGCAGCTAGGGTGGTACAGTGGATAGATCACTGGTGTTGGAAGGGTCTGAATTGAAATCCAGCCTCAGACAGAACTCTTTTTGCTTCCCTAGCTCTTACACCACCATTGACTGATACCTAGTAAGCACCTAATAAATGATTTTTGACTGAAACTTAGACATTACAAGTGTCATTTTTACCTTTGACCACCATATCACCTTATTAAAGACAACAAAATGGAATAAGCAGTCCTATGGTTCTTACTGCAGACCAGAGCCCTGTTAAGCATGTGATTCTCAAAATAACCCTATGCGGTGGATGCTGTTACACCATTTTTCAGTTGACGAAATTGAGCTAAACAGAGGTTAAGTAATTTTCTCAGGTCTCCTAGCTAGTAAGTATCTGAGGCCATATTGAACTCAGGGCTTCCTGACTCCAAAGATAGCTCACCTAAAAGAAACAAGCCAAAAGCCATCCAGAAAATAAAAGTATTTCATAAACTCTTGATGTCCCTAAACAAGAATTAAAAGTGAAAGAACAAAGGTTATAGAGAAAGAAGGACTCAAATCAAAACAAAGAACAAAATAATCAAAATCAACATTTAAAATATTAACCCCAAGAGACTTGTTAGAATAGGAAACCTAAGGAGGAGGAGTGGGGAGATTTCTGGCCATTGATATGGACAATAGAATTCTAAAACAACAAAAATACAAGTTGGATCAGTAGCAAGTCTGTATACTTTGACAAAAGGTACAAGAAAATGGTGGTGTCTCTGAATCTCCAGCTTCTCCGCCAAACTGAAATGTGGTGAGGCCAGGAAAGAGCCATAATTATTGAGGGAAACATTTTACTGCAATGCAGGAATAATAGCAAAGTTGTTCTTTCAATACAAGTTGGTTCCCATCTTTCTCTTTTTGTTGTTTTTGCTTTTACAAGGCAGTAGGGTTAAGTGACTTGCCCAAGGCCACACAGCTAGGCAATTATTAAGTGTCTGAGGCCATATTTGTACTCAGGTCCTCCTGTCTCCAGGTCCAGTGCTTTATCCATTGTGCCACCTAACTGCCCCCCCCCATCTTTCTTAACAGAAAGATCACAGGACCATAGGTTTAGAGTTGGAAGGAGCATTGCGGCCATCTAATCTAACACAGCACAGGGAAGGAAACTGAGAAAGGGCAAATGATTAACCCAAGGTAGTTCAGAGAGTGACAGAATCAGAATTGGATTTGGATCCAGGACTCTGAGATGAGAATCCTGGAGACCCTTCCATATACAGGCTAATAATCCATTAATGTTCTTTTTACAGAGCATTCACAGTCTGCATTGCTCAAAAGAAATCTATAAAGTCTTAGAAGAAAAAGAATTTACTGGTTGAGAAGCAAAAAGCATTGCCAAACAATTCCCAGCAGGGACAAGAACAACTTCTCATTGATTCAGCAGTTTTTGAACAACAACTCAAAAGTGCCATTAATATTTGTATGGTTTTATGGATTACTGCAAAGTCTTTGACTCAGTTCCCTGATCATGTCCTGACAATGGCCCTAAGTGGATTTGATGCTAGTTAGAATGTTGGAATATTTTGATGGCCACAGGGAAAACCATTCTCTCTCTAAACATGACATTAGTAAGGTCAATGTCCAAACTATTAATGTAGACTATTCCAAGGAGAGTCTAACCTTAAAACTATTAGCATCACTACTGAATTAAACTGAGTTAGATTTCAGGTTAAAGAAAACATTGTACAAAATCACCACATTCATGGACACAGATACTAGACCTAAAACTACTACTTTTTTTGGCACTACCAAAATGGTTTTTTGGACTTGTTATTCTCTGCTTTTAAAATATATACATATATATATATATATATATATATATATATATATATATATATATATTTATACATATATATTCTCCTAGGCAATGGGGTTAAGTGGCTTGCCCAAGGCCACACAGCTAGGTAATTATTAAGTGTCTGAGGCTGGATTTGAACTCAGGTACTCCTGCCTCCAGGGCCAATGCTCTATCCAATGCACCACCTGGCTGCCCCTTTTGGACTCATTAAATATAGAATGGCCAGGGCAGCTAGGTGGCACAGTGGACAGAGCACAGACCCTGGAGTCAGGAGGACCCGAGTTCAAATCTGATCTCAGATGCTTAATATATTAGTTTAATATATATTAGTATGTATATATACATATAATATATATTAATATATATTAGTTTGGCAAGCCACTTTAACTCCATTGCCTTGCAAAACTAATACATATATATATATATATATATATATATATATATATATATATATGTGTGTGTGTGTATATATGTATATAATGTAAATGGCCAATATGCAAGAGGGAAGAATAGAGATTGAGGACACCAACTGAGCCTGAAGGTCAAAGTGAAGTCACTTGACTTCAGTGCATGTAGACAACTCTCTAAGACCTCTGGTAATCCTTCCAACACTAGTCTTTGACTCATGCACCTCCCCAAAGAAAGTTCTTACTGCTGTTTGTCTCCTGATTCTTGTTATAGTGAAATTTATGGCCTCATCAAAAATGTGTTTCTCCATGCATAAAATAAAATACTTAAGATTACCAAAGAAATATTAAATTAAATTAAAATGTATTCTTTTCCCAATCCAAGTTCTCAATCTCTCTTTTAGGATCTACAGGCCCCAGGTTTGGAGCTCCTCCCACTTTACAACATTCCCAAAAAGTTGTCATAGTCTTTGCTTGAAGATGTCTAAGAGTGGAGAAGTCACTGGTGGGCTGCCAAACTGGGGAGTTTTTCTCTTGCCCTTGGGAAGTTTTTCATTACATCAAACTAAAATCACCGGTTGTAATTTCTACCAGTTCCTTCTAGTTCTGTACTCAGAAGACAAAACAGAATGAGTCCAATCCCTTGTCCACACAGAAGCCTTTTAATTCTGGAAAACAGTAATTGTGTTCTTGAGTGCTTTACTTATTGGACTGTAAGCTCCTTGAGGGCAGGGTCGGTCTTTTGCCCCTTTTTGTATTCCCACTACTTAACATAGGGTCTGGAACATTGTAGACACTTAATAAATGTTGGTTGATTGATGAACAGATGAATTGATTGAAGGCTAAATATCCCCAAGTACTTTCACCTGATTTCTTCATAGTTATCAGCCCTTAAACCTGTTCTGATTTGTCATTCTCCATCCTAAAATCTGGCCCTTAAAGCTACAAACAAGGGTATGGAGCAGAGCAAAAAGCTAACCTCACCTCCTTCTGTTTCCCTCTCTCAAGACAGATGACTTGTAACTTGGCCAAGGTCACGTGGTTAAGGGGCAATTCTATTCTATGTTCCTTTGCAGCTACTGGAACTTTATTTGTACCCAGGTTGGTGCCTCTAGTGGATTATCAATTTCTTGAGGGCAGGAAATATTTCATTTTTGTCTTTGTGTCTCCAGTGTCTACTAAAGTATCTAACTGTTAGACTCTGACACATAGGAGGTGCTTAAGAATAAAGGAATGGATGGATGGATGAATGAATGAATGAATGAATGAATGAAAGGTAGAATTAGAATCTAGGTCTCCTGGTTACCAGTGAGTGTTCCTTCCATTACAGCCCTCTGCTTAAGGTCACCTGGTTGACTCAGTCAAAGAGTATGGTATGATAATCTGATTGCCCAATCTCTCACAGTTCCTCTACTTCAAAGTTTCCCACATTAATCCAAAAGCTGATGTATACACACACACACACACACACACACACACACATGCACACACATGCACACATGCACACACACATACACATGCACACATACACACACAAAGACTTTCCAAGTAACCCATTAATTCAAGAAATAACTTCTTTCTGGCATTATTGTCTGGATGATATAAAGGAGCTGTGACAGATCTTGGGAATCATACAGGCCAGCTCTTTTTTTATACATGAGGAAACTGAGGTCCAGGGAAGGGGAATGACTTTGCCAAGGTCATGCAAGTCATATGTGATAGCTATTACCTCTGAATTCCTCAAAAATTTAGAACTTACACACTATCATGTAGAACTTAATGATGCAGAACAATCAGAAAGATCTGGATTCAAATCCACATTTGCTATAAACTAGCCTGTGTGACCCTAGGCAAGTCACTTGACTTCAGTGCCTCTAGACAACTCTCTACAATCATAAGTTACAGGAAAGCAGTTGGGTTGACACAGGTGATGGCATTTTTCCATTCATTACTCTATTCTGATGAAATCAAAGATGTAGACACCCCCTCCAAGAAAAGTTTCATGTATCCATCACTCTTCCCCTCTTTGTTTGGCTGGGAACGTTCTCAGGTGATTCATTCAATTTTACTTCATTTCCTCAAAACACATCCTGTAAGAACTCACTCATTATTATTCTTCTCATTTAGTGACAAACAGTATATATCAATTAAGTTGCCAAAGATTTTTCAAGCTGTCACCATCTCCATCCATCACTAGGAGACAGATGTTGGCCTTCTGTTGTTATCCTAACAATATCACCTCTTGGAATGTGCAAGGTGATAAATATGGGCCAGAGTAAGCAATCCTCCTGGAAAAGGCCTTGGCCTTACTCCTCAAGAAGGGAGGTAGGCATCATCTTTTAAATGGCTGGAGGTTTTGAAGGAACAGTACCAGTGATTGGAGTTGAAACTCCATTGCCTAGTTAGAGTCACGACAAAGATCGGGGGGGGGGGGGGGGATTACAAAGGCCTCCTGGTCCAGTTTGTGCCAGAACAGAAATGCCCTTTAAAATCCCCAACAGGGCATCATCTAGCCCTTGCCTGAAGACCTCCAGTGCAGGAGGGGGGGGTGGCACTACTCATGAGGCCACTTCATGGTTTGGGGAATTCTATAAGTTTTTAAGATTTTCATTACTTCCAGTTTAAATATACCATTCTGACTGTAATACATAGAATTTGTATGGAATTTCATTTTCTCAATCCTTATAGACCCATCTGGGCCTTCCTTTTTTATACTCTATTGATTGGTGATCTCTTCAGTTCCATTTATCATTTCTATGTGGATGGTTCCCAGGTCTCTATATTTCCCCCCCAGCTTGTCTCCTGAACTTCAGTACCACATCACCAGCTGCCTCTTGGACCTCCCAAGCTTCATGTTCCAAGAGATCACAAATTCATGTCCAAAACAGACATCATTATCTTTCCCCCTTACCTCCAAACATTTTCTGGCTGTCAAAGGCACCAGCCTCCACCCTCCCCAGTCACCTAGCATCACAAACATGGTAGTGTGCTTAATTCTTCCTTCTTGCACATCCCCCTTATCCCATCTGCTGCCAAATCTTCCTGTATCTTTTTTCATACTATCTCTGCTGTAATTCCCCTTTTCTTCACTCCCAGTCACTATCCTGGTACAGGTCTTCATCCTCATGCCTGTACTACCATGACAGCCTTCTTTCTATTTTCTCTAGGTAAGATGAGTATAGGGCTTTAAAAACCTCCAAATGCTCTCTAAAATGCTGCCATCATTATTTCCTATCTCTGTTCTCTCCCCACTTCAGGCCATTCTACACTCAACTGCCACAGTGATTTTCCTAGAGCACACATTTGCCCATGTTACTCCTCCACTCAATAAACTCCAATGGCTCCCAATTACCTCCAGGATCAGATACAAAATCCCCATTTACCATATAAAAGCTTTCCTTTTCCTACCTTTCCAGCATTCTTACCCATTACTCTCCTCCATGAACTCTATGGCCCAACAAAACTGATCTTCTTATGTCAGGTCTTTGCACCGGTCATGGCCTATGTTTGGAATGTTCTCCTTGCTCATCTGGACTCCCTAATTTCTCTGGCTTCCTTCAGATGTCATATTTCAGATAAGGTCTTCCCCAATGTGCTAGTACCTTCCTTGGCAGATTTCTACCATCCTCTATAAATATCTTGTTATCTATTGTCTTTGACAATAGATATGGAGTAGTGTTCCCCTGGGGTATAAATCCTGGGAGTCTGAGGTGAGGCCAACCCCAGGAGAAGTTGAAACTGGTGTGTGTTTGTTGGGATGTCAGAATCCTTCTCTTCTATATAGAAAGTCGTATATAAGTTCCTGCCCTCAGGGATCGCACACTATCATTACAAAACACAATGTGCCTAGATGAGCAAGTACAAGCTCCATACAAAGAAAAAAAACAAAGTAATTTCAGAGTAGGGGAGAAGAGCAGCAACTTCAGGGAGGGGATCAGAATGGAGCTTTCGTTGAAGCTGAACCTTGAAGAAAATAAGCCAGCAGAGGACAGCCCAAAAAGTGGAACAAAGGCAACTACATAATTACTGACTATTTGCTCCCCTACCCCACTTCCTTCCTCCCACCCTCCACTCCTAAGAATAGTTTGTCAAACCTTTAATCTTAATTGCAGTGGATAGAGCACCCTGAGAACCTGAGTTCAAACTGAAAATCCAGACACCCAATACTTACTTAGCTGGGGGGACCTTGGGCAAGTCGCTTAACCACTTTGCCTTGTCAAAAAAAAATATATTTTTAATTAAAAATAAGTAAATAAATGATCTTAGTTTCACAAAAAAACCACTATTAGAAGATGAATTCAATGCTGATAATCAACCCAGCTTTCTTTGTAGTAGGTGTTTCATAGGTGAGTATTGGATTGGATTGGATCGACAAAGGTATCAATAAAAAATAAATAAATCAATAAAAATAAATCGATAAAATAAATCAAAAATAAAAAAATCAATAAATAAAAACCAATAAAATTAATCAAAAATATAAATCAATAAAAAATCAATAAAAAGACAAAACACACACACACACACACACACACACAGAAGTCCACTGTAACACTGTAACTCAGGGCAGCTCAATGGAACAGTGGTTAGAACACCAGGTCTTTAGTCAATAAGATTCACCTTCCTGAGTTAAAATCTGTCCTCAGATACTTGTGACCCTGGGCAAGTCACTTAAGCCTGTTTGCCTCAGTTTCCTCATCAGTAACATGAACTAGGGAAGGAAAGGGCTACCTACTCCACTATCTTTGCCAAGAAAATCCCAAATGGAGTCATTAAGAGTCAGATACAGGGGTCACTAGGTGGCACAGTGGATAGAGCACTGGCCCTGGAGTCAGGAGTACCTGAGATCAAATCCGGCCTCAGACACTTAATAATGACCTAGCTGTGTGGCCTTGGGCAAGCCACTGAACCTCATTTGCCTTGCAAAATGCTAAAAAAAAAAGTCAGATACAACTGAAACAACTAAACAACTCCTTGAGGAGAAAAGGGAGGCTACAAACACAGGAGAATCACAGTGTTGGGAAAGGCGGCTAATCCTCCACCCTTCAGCAGCTGGGGGAAACAAGCTGGCCTTGAAGGAAAGTAGTGCATAGAAAGTCCAATGGACGTGGAGAAAAACATTCCTAGAGAAGGTTTCATGGAGGCCAGACTCTAAATAGAGAGATTGGAAAGCTGTGGAGGAAGGAAGTTGGGCAAGGGAGCAAATAGCCTTTGTTCCTCTTTCTGGGTTGTCCTCTGCTGGCTTATTTGAGGTTCAGCTCCAACAAAAGGTCCATTCTGATCCTCTCCCTGAAGTTGCCTTCCCATACCCTGAAATTACTTTGCTATTTCTTCCTAAGTAGTTTGTCCTCCTTACCTGGGCACATTGTGTTTCCTAATAGTAGAGTCCAAGATCCCTGAGGGCAGGCACTTATATACTACTTCCTACACAGAAGAGAAGGATTCTGAGATCGCAACAAATACCCACCAGTTTCTCATGTTCTTCCCCCCACCCCCAATAAATGACTTTGGTTTTTGTTTATTTATACTTTTAATATCTATCTATCTAGATAGATAGATATGCATATATATACATACATATATATATATATATGTATATATATATATATGTAATTCAGTCATGTTGATCCCTATCTGGCCACTGGACCTAGGTGGCTCCAGAGGAAAAAGTGAGGCTGGTGACTAAGCACAGCCCCCCTTCACTGATATCCAATTCACTTGCATGTTATAACATCATTTCCCTGATGTCATCATCTTCCTCAAAAGATCACAAAAACAACTCCCCAGTGGAATATAAACTCCCTTGGGAGCAAGGCTTTATTTTACTTGCCCAGAGCCTAATAAGTGGTAGGCTTTACTAAATCAATTAATTAATTGAACTACTGCCCACAGGAAATCATTATTGTTCAGTCATTGCTGACTCTTCATTTGAGATTTTTTTGGCAAAGATACTGAAATGGTTTGTCATTTCCTTCTCCAATTCATATCACAGGTGACAAAACTGAGGCAAATAGGATTCAGTGACTTTCCCAGGGTTATACAGCTAGTGACTGAGATCAGATTTGAACTCAGGAAGAGGAGTTTTGCTGCTCTAACCACTGTGCACCGAGATGCCCACAGGAAATCATAAAGTGAAAAAAAGTTGGTTCCTTCCCTAACTGGGGACAGTTAACAGATGCTACCTCCTTTCCTCATACCCTGACTCCTGGAGTATGAAAACACTCAAAAGTGTTACACAAAAATAAAATGACAAAGAAATGCCCAGTTCATAGAGATGCCAAATAGTAAGGTCAAAATAGTCCTACTGGCTCGCTTTGATGCAGCCCTGGCCTGGGTCTTTACTGATCTGTCTCAAAAACCAGACCTAAAACACTGCCTAGCACTTTAGAACATGGGTTTTTCATGGATTCTTCCATTTCTTCCAACAACTACCATGAAACAATCATAATCTGTCTGTAATAAGATATTCATCTTAGCCTAATCCTCTAAACAAAGAGAGAATCCCACAAAAGCTTTCCCTCGAATTCCTTTTTTCTCCTTGGGATCACTGATCCTTCTGTCCTGACTCCACTCTCAGGCCCTCTAAATCTATAAATGTTGCTCTAACAAACAAACCACCTAAGCCAAATGCAAGTGATAATCTGTAACCCCCCCCCCCAAACACACACACACACACACACACACACACTCATTGACCTGGAGAATATCTAGGTGAGCCATTTTGCTCTAATCAGACCCTTTTAAATGATTAGTCAAGGAGAGCATCAACCTCTGGCCCAGGTTCAAATGAGCAGCTCACAGACATACCTGCAATAAGCATAGAATGACTTTACATCTGAATGAACATTATGATATGAAGGTGAGCAGATGTCTGCTCCCTTGGTGTTCTCCTTGCAGAGGTAGCCATCTGGCAACTTGATGACTTCCAGGTCTGCCAAAAGCAAAAGTACCCAGATGCATTTCCTTCATTTTTAATGCACCTTTAGTTCTAGAGTCTGCCCAAATAGCCAATCTCCTGGCGGCAAAAACCTCTGACTGGCCTTGGAGAAAAAAAGGAACCAAATGCTCAGCCAGTACTCATCTCTGGCTATGCCAACTATGCCTTTGGTCATAGGTATGAACCAGTTTATGATCCAAATCCATGTCCCTGACTCAACATTAGAATCCTCTTCCCCAAATTCTTAAGCCAATGGGCAAGACTGTTGGAGGCCACATAATTCAAATCATTAAATCAAGAAAGGAAAACATGTCATGTACTGGGCTTTTCATGGACTCTTCCATTTCTTCCAACTGCCATGAAACAGCTATGAACTGTCTGTAATAAGATATTCATCTTAGCCTAATCCTCTAAACAAAGAGAATCACTCTCTCACTCCCACCTCATTGTCCTTTTCATTCCAAAGCTTTCATTTCCAATCCTGTTTTTCTGAAACCAATGGCAGGAAGCACAGGTCTTCTGATGAGTTGTTTCTAAAATGTTGAAGTCAATGAGAAACAACATGAGATATCTTTGCTCAGATTATTTAACTAGGGACTTTATTCTGGAGCTTATCATTAACTGGTTTTTGGTTCCTATAATAAAGTGATAGGGTTGTTTCACTCTTTACTTCCGAAGACCATTTCTTGTTGGTGTTATTATCATTTTAATACCTTTCAGAAAACAGGGTGGTATAGTGGAAATAATGAGGGTTTAGATGCTATTCAATCCTATCCACATCCAAACAAGAAGCCCAGCTATACCATATCCAAAAAACAGTCATCTCATCTTTGCTTGAAGATTTCCAATGAAGGGGGAACCCTCCCATTCCCAAAGCAGCCCATTCTGCTCTGAATGACTCTGTCAACAAGGTAAATAACTAAATGTTAGAAAGCTTTTTTCTCACCAAAAAAACCATGAATCTGCCTCTCTGCAAGTTCTGCCCATTCTACAGTCCTCTAGAAAATAAGGAGCTGAACCCCCTAGATGACCAAATGTAAATACTTGAAGACAACTACCCTCTTCCTAGCCCAAATCTTCTCTTTCCCAGGCTCGCTATGTTCCTTTCTTCCCATCAGTCCTCAACTGGCCTGGTTTCAAGGTCCCTCATCATCCTGATAGCCTCCTTCTGGATATTTTACACCTTGACAAGGATCTTCATAAAAGGTGACACCGAAAAGAATAGAATATTCCAGTAAGGTCCAATTCAAGAGGACCAAAGCTTTCTTAACCATGCCCAGTCTAGCCCTCTCTTGATAAAGTTCAATGTCCCATGCTACAACAATAGGATATAAACTCCTCAAGAAAGATGTCCCCAATGCTTTGGATATGGCGGGTGCTTCATAACTTTTTGTTGGATTGGACTGAATTTAGCGTGCCATTTCTTCATGCAAACTGTTGCATGGACATATTTACAGACCCATATTGAGAGGTTGATTATTTGAACCAGAAAAATAGAACTTCACATTTAAGCTTAGAAGTCTCAAACTATTTAGGTCTATTCTCTTGTTGCAATTATCAGATGCTTCAATTCTTAAATATAATATAAAGCAAATCTCTGCCTATAATTGTTCAGGAACATCACACATTGTGCTGTTGGCTTCAGGGAAAAAAACCATGGAATTGACAGTTATGATAATACAGAGGAAATCACATAGAAGGACCCCTGCTTCCAGAGGGCCTCTGTTATTTCCCTCTCTGGGTGTTACTCATGTTCTTAGGTCATGTTTTACAAATTGAATGACTACAACTGTAATGGCTTTTCAATGGGTGAAAATCATTTTGATTGAAGTTTCTTTTGATTAAAACTGGTCACTGGTTTATGGATGAGCTTATATTTTGGTTCATTCTGCATTGTGACTGGTACTTATTTTATGAGTCCTGTCATCAAGAAAGTGCCAAAGTTGATTGATTTCTAATAGGACTCTATGTCATTCATTGCCCTGTTTCACCAGATTATGGTATTGATGCATAAATCATTATTTTAAATAGATACCTAGGGAATGAAAGAAAGAGATGCCTTTTAGTCTATCCATCTAAAATTTTATGATACACTTCATATAAGTACCAGAGTGATCACAAAGTTGTGCTCCTTAACTGAAGGATCAAGGGTGATTTAGTACTTTCTCCAGACGGCCTTTTTTAAAAATGCCATTCAACTAAGTTGGTGGGAGCAGGTACATCTATCCATGGCAATTGCTTTCCATCTTAACCAGTCTGTCAAGAGTTCACTCCATTCCTACTGTGAAATATATAGGTCCTAAAAATATAAACACAGGGGAAACAATTCCTGCTTCATGGAGTTTGCATTTTAATGGAAGAAAGAAACGATATAAGCAAGTATGTATACACATAATCATTTAAGGAGGAGGGAGAGATTTCTAACATCTAAGGGAATCAGGAAAGGATTTGGGCAGAAAGGAAATAGGACATGAGTTTAAAGGAAGGAAGGGGATCTCCAGACATGTGGATAGAAAAGACTGAGGGACCAATAATGCAAAAGCACAGAAGTCAGAGGTGAGTTTGGAGAATAGCAAGTTGAAGATTTCCGGTAAGGGGGATCCTCCCACTCCCAAAGCAGCCCATTCTGCTTTGAAAAACTCTGTCAAAAAAGAAAATAACTAAATATTACAATGTTTTTTCCCCCACAAAATCCATAAATCTGCCTCTCTGCAAATTTTATCCATTATATTGTCCTTTGAAAATTAAATAGTTGAACTTTTGTTTGGAAGGTAAAGTCAATCAATAATTAATCAGCAAACATATGTTAGCTACTCGGTGTTTTCTAGATCCCGGGGTGTGTCCTGAATTACAAATACAAAAGCAAGATGATCCTAACCTTCAAGGAAAGTGCACAAAAGGGAAGAGTGTACAATAAACCTGGAAAGTCATAAAATGCAGGGCTGTAAATGCCAATATGAGGAATTTCTATTTGATTCCAGAGGAATAAAAAGATCTGTGTGGTCTGGGAAGATGTGTACTTTAGAAAGATGATTTTGGCAGATGTGTGAAAGATGGGTTAGATAGAAAAGAGATTAGAAGGCAGGAGTCCCACTGGGAGCTTGGTGGAATGGACCATGGAGCTATTCTCTATGTGTTAGACAAAAATGAATCAGATTCTGCTCTTGAAGAGTTTCTATTTGATCCCCAAACCTTCCTCCAATGAGACAGTAAGGTACAGAGGTCAACCTGAGGTGTCAAAGACAGTCTGAGCTCCCAAATTCCGACCCAGTCAAAGATGTCTGACAAGAGCCCTTTCCTATTTCCCCCAAGATTTTTGACTCTTACCTCCCCCTTCTTTGAAATCATCTTGCATTATTCTATTTCGATTTAGTAGTGACATAGCATCTCCATGCTGCATCTCCCTCTCTTGAGGGTAGGGGTTGTTTCATTTTTGTTTATGTATTCTCATCACTTAACATAGTACCCAGCCACACTCTAATTTTTTTTTATTTTATTTTATTTTTTTGCACAAGGCAATAGGGTTAAGTGCCTTGCCCAAGGCCACACAGCTAGGTAATTATTAAGTGTCTAAGACCGGATTTGAACCCAGGTACTCCTGACTCCAGGGCCAGTGCTCTATCCACTACGCCACCTAGCTGCCCCCCCACACTCTAATTTTTTAAACAATACTTTCTAATCATTAAATGACCTTAAATTGCAGGTCAAGCAAAACATCCTGGAATTTAAGATCTAAGGACCAGCTTTGCTAAATTGAAAGATATGTGTCCTGTTAAGCCACAAGATGAATTTTTATACCATGGTAACTCTCAACCATTGAACAAGACAGAACAGGATGGCTCGCAACTAGCTTCAATGGAGAGAAAACCCACACTGAGAAAACTCTGGATTGCCAAAATAGAGAAGTGAGAGATTGTAAAAAATCTCCACCATCTTCTTCGAGGTGGCTCACAGAGGAATCTCATTTCTACTAGAAAGACATTCTTCAGGGAGCATCCATTTCTGAACCTCCTGCTGAAATGCCATTAGTCAATACTAAGCAATATCCCTATCAGAAAGCCCCATGAAGTTCTCATCTCCTACTCTCTCTTCTGCACTCTGGTGAAATACTAAAGTTCTTACTTGCTCAGCAATCCTCTCTTTCACACCTACAGAGACCTCAGAAACATGAATTGATTGCAGCCACATCTTTAGCACAAACAAAATTCCTTGCTCAATCCTAATAGTACTATTTTTACTTCAAGATGCACCTCAAATATATAATTCATGATGGGCTGGCATTTGGCAACCTCAGATCTGCCTTCTGAGGACCAGTCCAGAAAACAAACGTATTTATTAAGCCACTATAGGCTGGACACTATCTAAGACTAGGGATGCAAAAGGAGAAGAGCATAGAATCATGGACATTCTTGCAGATAGAAGCATTGATGACTGTTACCCAAAACAATATGCCCCAAGGAGACAAGGCAGCAAAAAAGACAATATTGAGAGGCACATCTTCAAGAAGCAATGAAAAGTGATTTGACATGTCAGAGACTGTCAACTTTTCCCTAAGGCTGAAAATGATGAAGGGTGTCTCCCTTGAGCCCTGCCTAAGCCAAAAACAGTCTTCAGAAGATGAAAGGCTGATCCATTTTCAGGGAGTCCCCTGGGTCACTCAGAGTGGTTTCAAGGATTCTATCATTCTTCTTCTTCTTTTTTTTCTTCCTTATTCTTTACTCAGATCATTAAAGAGATCAATTAATACATATTAGCTAACTCTAGAAGCAACATCTTTTTAAAAATTCAGATAAGAGATACAATAAAAATCAAACATGCAATTTATTGCTCCATTGTGTCTCACTCATGAGCCCATTTGTAGTTTTCTGGGTAAGAATACTGTAGTATCTTGCCATTTCCTTCTCCAGCTCATTTTATAGATGAGGAAACTGAGGCAAACAGGATTAAATGACTTGCCCAGAGTCACATCACTAGTGTAGGCATTTAGATCTTTCTGGTTCAAAATGCAGTGCTATCCACTATACCACCCAGCTGCCCCAAATATGTATTTATTTCAATTCAGTTTAGCAAACTTCTGCTGAGCATCTATTGTCTGCAGGGAACTGTTCTGGAAGCTAAGAACGCAAAGATAGGGGGAAAACATGCATTCTCTATCCTTAAGAAGATTCCCATCTATTAGGATGGATAACACACACACACACACACACACACACACACACACACGTAAATTACAATTTTATACAATAGGACATTAAAAGGGCAACCAAGTGACATCACAATGGATAGAATCTTGGATCTGGAGCCAGCAAGATCTGAGTTCAAATACCGTGTCATCATCTACTAGTAATGGGACTTAGACAAATCACTTAAGCTTTCAACCTTAGGCTTCTCATATCTAAAATGGGAATGAGAATAGCAGCTGCCTCACAGAATTGTTATGAAGATAAAATGGAATGATGTATTCAAAGTGCTTTGAAAATCTTAAAGCAGTATCTATATATGAATATACATGTATTAATATTATATGAGAAAGTTGAAGTGGAAAAAGTCTGGAGGGATAGAAATAAGACCATAAGTGGTTTCCTAAAGGTTTTACTGTATCTGATTTGAGCCTTGAAAAAAAACATGGCCTTCACAGGAGGTAAAGGTATTCTAAGAGTGGGGGAGCAGGAGAAAGAAAAGAGAACATGGGTCAAAGGGGAGAATATTTTGCTTTGGGAATATGATCAAATGACTCATTGCTATGATCTTATTTATCATCCTCATGACTCAATGTCCCCTTATAGCAACCACCATTCTATCAAAGTGTTATCTTCTCCCACTCCCTTCCTTCCTTGAGGACACAGACTGTCTTACTTTTCTATTGGTATCCCCAACCCTTAGCACAATACTAAGGAAATTTTGTTGTTGAGTCATTTTTTTCAATCATGTCCAATTCTCTGGGACCCCATTTGGGGTTTTCTTGGCAAAGACATTGAAGTAATTCACCATTTCCTTTTCCAGTGGATTAGGGCAAACAGAGGTTAAATGACTTGCTCAGGGTCACACAATTAGTAGGTGAGATGAGTTTTCTCTAACATCTGCATTTGGAATGAACAACTCAGGCAACCTTAAGAAAAATGGTGATATTGATGATGCTGTTTATTTTAAGATGCAGTTTTAAACAGTGACCAGATATCTAATCCATAGAAGATTGATTGGGGCCTTTTTTTAAGTTTTTAAGGTAAGAGAACAATAAAATGCTTGATTTTACAAAAAAAAAAATTAGTAGGTGAGACCAGATTTGAATTCAAGAAGCTGAAACTCCCTGATTCCAGGCTGGGTTTTCTATCTACTGTACCACCTAGCTGTCCCCACTTGGGACATAGTGAACACTTAAATGCTTTTCATTCATTCATTGAATTTATCTAAGGGAGTCATATGAGATAAGACTGACTAGCTAGATTGAAGCAGGACTATTGGGATCCTTGAATGTCAGCATCAGGAATTCAAACTTCATCAAAAGATAACAGGAAGCCTAATTCATGGGAAGTATATACAAGAAGACATCATCATAAACACAGACTGGAAAGAACAAAAAGTGTTGGGGGGAAAAGAGAAAACAGTATCTCTCGATCTTCCAGAGACTCCAAAAGCATCATCAGATACTAAGAACCAGATTTGTAAATTAAATATAAACCCCAGACCTTTCTTTTACCTACTTCTTAAGGAAATTTAACTTACCTCACATTTTGTATCTCCCACCTGGGTGCCTTTATATAGGCTGACTTGGAAGGTCCTTCTCCTTCCCATCTCATTCCTAAAATTCTAAGCTTCCTCCAAGGCTCAGCCCAAGGATAACATCTGCCTGCCCTGAGGAGCCTTCATCTACCCAGATGAAATGAGTCTCTGCTTCTCATTTTTCCTAGAGCACTTTCTGGAGATCTCTCATAATGCTTGGTAGGTAATAATAGATGCTTAATAAATTCCTATAGATTAATGACTGAATCATCTCTCATTTTTCTCCCATTTGTATTATATTTCTCAGAACTATCTTCTCCTACTGACCCCTAATGGCTAGGATGTTCATGATTATCATCATCTATTATTTGATTGATAATAATTATTCATAGCAAATACCTCACCAACAAATCTTCACTACAACTGATAGAATTTTTATTGTATATTAAAAAGAAAATCAATAGGCACCTTTATTTCTTGTCCATTTGAGGGTGTTACCTGCCAAAGGATTAATCTGGTAATTTCAGGAATCTCTTTTCTTATGTGCCCTCAAGAGATGTCTCTGCTATCTATCTTGCCTTATCTCATTCTACTCCCCTCCCTGGCTATAGTCTGATAATACTGGACAATTCTCTACCATTTAAATAAGTCCTTTGCTGTTCCACCTCTAGACTTTAAATCTATGGCTTCTGCTTGGTGATTCTGGAAACTTTTTGATATTCTAACCCCCTTTCTTCCATTGGTGAGTTCATTCTGGGGGAGCCCATTTGGAGAATGGACCCAAGCCAGTCATCTTCTCCTGGATGTGCTTTTTGACTCTGTGGACTTTGTATGCTTGATGGAAGTCCCTTCCCCTGAAACTTTTCCACTCTTTCTGTGAAATGTTATTCCTCATTAGAATCAAAGACCTTTGAGGGAAGAAATTGTCTTTTTTGTTTGTATTTAGATCCCAACCAATTATCCCAGTGTCTGATCCATAGTAAACACTTAATAAATCAGTGTGGTCTACCATGCCTTCACTCACACTGTTGCCTAGAAAGAAGGTGTTGGACTTCATGACCTCTAAGTCCCTTCTGGGTCAAAATCTCTGCCTCTTGTAGGATCTCCTAGACCTCAATGTCTTCAGCCAATTCTCCACTGAGAGTCAGTCATTTTGCTTCTGGTTTTCATCACCATAAAAACTGTTGCTGTAAAGATTTTATTCTACAGTGGCCCTCTCACTCTGTCCTTGATCCCTTTATGGTATATAGCCAGTATTGGGATCATCAGATCAAAGGATATGAGCACTGCAGTCATTTTCTGACAATTCTAAATTGCTTCCCATAACAGTTGGAATAATTCACCACTTCACCACATATACAACCCTGTGTCGTCTTCTCACGCCCCCTTCAACAATGAATCTTTCCATTTTTTTCATCATTGCTCATTTGCAGACATTGAAATAAAACTCCTTCTGTTTTCTTCAGCAAATAATCATGGTGGAATAACAGGAGGTGACTAGAGGCATACAAAGAATTTCATACCTGGAGCACATACCCCAAAGTACCACAAAGCATGCAGCATGAACCAGACCTTCAGATGAGGGAGGCAGGATGGGGGCCATAAAAGACAGGCTAAAGATGGCCTAGGCAAATTAAGTCAGGGCAAAGACTTCCACCAGGGAATTTTCCTATTTTCACTAATCTATTATTAATTAGATGCTATGTTTAATTGTTTCCATGCTACAGAAAGATGAAGGTAAGCCCGGTACCTTCTAAAGTTTATTTGCTTGCATAAAGCCCTGACTGCCATATCCTAGCTTTGAGTAAAAGAATTTATGTTGTGCATAGATTACTAGTTGTGAACTCGGGAAGATCTGGGTTGAAATATAATGCCCAGTGCTACTGTCTTAAAACTTTGGGACTCAGTACCCTTATCTTGAAAATGAGGGGGTTGAATCCATTGACTTCCAAGATCCATTCCAAGTCTAAGTCCATGCTCCTATGATACTGTCAGAGACCACAGACATATACAAATTAATCAAGGTGATTAATCACTGAACGTGTACAAATTCATCACTGGTGAAAAAATTAGCCTGTAGTAGGAATCAAAAACTTATATATAACAAGACCAAAGAATTTTTTTCAATCCTACCCAGTCAGGTGTGTACACCCATAATTTCCTCTCCTTATTTTCACCTGGAGCACACACAAAGCAACGTCAAAGATTCAGGTTTCAAAACATTCTCAGAACACATATTCCCTCTTTCAAGGCCTTTGTCTTTGCAATGGTGCCAATTTCCATCAGTCAAATAGTCCAAGTCCTTCAAGAGGGAAAGGTCATATTTTTTTAAAGTCTTCATTATTGTCCTGGTTATCAAGAAACCGTAAGACAATTATTTCCAAATATGAAACCAATCATAGGTACTTAAGCCAATCTCCAAAATATCAGAACATCCAAAGGAAAGTGAACATTTCAATTAACAAGACAGATGGTTAGGGTTGATGTTTGTGGGTGTTGAAGTTGGGGTTTAGTTTTCACACATGTCTGACTCTGTGATGCCATTTGGACTTTTCTTGGTAAAGCTACCATTTCCTCTCTGGCTTATGTTACAGATGAGGAAACTGAGGCAGTGTTCAGTGATTTGCCCGGGTCATATAGTGATTGTTTGAGGCCAAATTTGAACTCACAAAGATAAGTCTTCCTAACTCTATTCCCTGTGCCACCTAGCTGCCCTAAATGATTATTCTTTAGGGGTTCATAAGATTATAGAATCATAGATTTAGAGATGGAAGAGACTTGGAAACTATATAAATTAATTTGGACAATCATTGTTTATTTCTTTAATCAGAATTATACATAGTTTTTGCATATTTTTCTCCCTCATTGCAAACTACAATTAGCATCTCAGTCACTGGCACATAGCTGGCACTTAATAAATGCTGATGGACTTGTTAAATACTTGAGTCTTTCTGTCTGGGAGAAACACAACCAACCAATCTATGGTTTAGGAAAGAGCCCATGAGGAAATACTGAGAGGAAAAATTCATCTTTCTTCAGCCACCTGCCCATGAGGCTCTCCACACTAAGCTAAACTGGTCTATTGAAGAAAAATATACAGCCCATTTCCTGGCCCAGGCTCAGAGACTTGCCAGCTTGGTGAGAGCTGTCCAGCAAGGCAAGTCACCCCATAGAACATGCCTGCAAAAACATTCTGGCTTTGTACCTCCAATCCTTTGCAAAGAGGAGTCCTAGGCCATGAAGAGATACCAGAGGAGAGGTTGAAATTAGTCTCTTTCCTATTCAACTTAAAAACCACTGGCTTTGTGAAATTACCTTATTCCAAAAAATTAAATATTAGTGATAAATTAATTCCATTTTACATGTTTATGGGGAATTATTCCACAAGATTACAGGGAATGTCTACGGATTAACAAACCCCCTGAAACATTTAAGGACACAAACGCTTTCATTTGCACAATCCATACCAAATTATAAGAATAAAAGATTCCACATGACAATGTCCTAGAAGACATGGATATGCAATTTGAGCAGGCTAGAGAGTTAATATCTAATGACCCAAGAAACATTTACTTAGTGGAATAATGTTTCAAATCAAAATAAAAATGCATTTTGGGTCATCATAAATGTGAACAGTTAGCCTATTAAATTCTAGTCTTCATATAAGTAAATAAAGAAATTAAATTCAAGCTAAAATTAAATTTCCTGGAAATATAAAGCTTTAATTGGAGGAGAGAAAAATCATTAGACAAAGTAAGTTTGACCTGATATTCACCTAGTCTAGTTCTCTTCCTCATAAAAGTTCAAATTGTTTTTGCCTCAGGATTTCTGAGTTTGTTAATTTTCATTAAAAATCCCTCAAAGAAAATCCATACCCATATATCCATTATTGTAATTTATGAAATCATTGCTTTTGGGTATCAAATGTGCAAGCAATTCATAATATAATTTTTACTTAATTAACAACCTTGGAAAATTAAAAATACACAATGTACTTGCCCCCAAATCATCAATTAGCAAAATGCAGGACTAAGCATTGTGACTTTGGGAAGATTCCTCAAGATACTTGTGTTTAATTAATTAGGGGCAGAATTTTAAATGTATAAAGTCATTTTAGGCATTCACTTAGCTAATAAGATGGAGAATAATGGAACTTCATTCTCACTGAACTTGGTTTTAATTCAAGAAGCAACAGAGGGTTGATTTGATCAGCCCTGAAGAAGGAGTCGGCTACATTCTCAGAAACAATAGAATAGCAAAGTCTACCTTTGCCTTGAAGCTGTTGGGAAAAAAAAACTGATGTTTGATTAGAGTTTTAATTATGAATTTAATTATGAATAATCATTTAATGAAATTGTCTGGGATGAGCTCACCATAATGGTTCAAACAACATTCAAATGAAGACAAGTTCATAGGTTATGGTCTAATGAAATAGTCTGGGTTTCTTCTCAAAAGGTCCTGAATCAAATTCTAAGCTGATGCTGTCAGTCAGCTAGCATTTATTATTGTTCTTTATTATTTATTTATTATTGATTATTATTTGCCTGGCACTGCGTTAAATGCTGGGAATGCAAATGACCAAAACCACTCCTCGCTCTCCAAGAGCTCACAATCTAATGAAGAACAGAATATGCAAGCAATAACGTATACCCAAGATAAACTGGAGATACTCTCAGAAGGAAAGTCTAAAACTTAAGGACTACGTAAGGCTTCTAGCAGAAAGTAGGATTGTACTGAACAGAGCACTTGAATTGGATTCAAAAGACCGAGGTTCTAACCCCAACTTAGCTTCTTACTACCTGCATGTTTTTGAACAAGTCACTGGGACCTCATGAGGCTCCATTTCTTTATTTTTCAAATTAAAAGGATAGTCTATCTGATTGCCAGGTTGTCTTCCAGTTCTAAATACCAGGAAGATCAAAGTGACAAAAGGAAAATGTCAGGAGACCTGGGCTGCCAATTTACTGTGACTCTAGGCTTTATTTTGGGCTTTACCTACCTAAATAAAAGGAAGTTTTTAAAAACAAAGGAATTAGAGCAGGGAAGTGTTTTGGACAGTGTTGGGTTTGGAATCAGAAGAGCTCAAAGCCTGAACCTTCATCTACCACCTGCTTGTCTTTGGGCAATTTATTTCACCTGTTTAATGTTCAATTTCTTATCCATAAAACTAAACAGGCCCCAATATTCCTTTTGGTTCTGAGGTGATAATCCTCAGAAGAGGTGCTATTTTCAATCACTAAACTCAACATTCATTTTTAAGAGTTACTATGTCCTAAGCATCATGCTAAGCTTTTAATATACAAAGACAGAACTCAAAACAGTGTCTGCCCTCAAGGAACTTACATTCTACTCCCAGGAAATATACTCATGTAAGCAAATGTACCAAGTAAATGCAAGGTAATTCAAGGTAGATGTAGTAGGAGAGTGTCTGACAACTGAAAAGACCTGGAAAAACTTCATTTAAGAGATGATATCTGGGGTGGCTAGGTGGCACATTGGATAAAGCACCAGCCCCAGAGTCAGGAGGACCTGAATTCAAATCTGAACTCAGGCACTTAATAATTACCTAGCTGTGTGGCCTTGGGCAAGTCACTTAACCCCATTGCCTTGCAAAAAAAAAAAACTAAAAAAAAGAGAGAGGTGATACTTGAGTCAAGCCATAAAGGAAGTGAGAAAGTCCAACAAAGTCATTGTTTTTGGTCCCTAAGAATATCAGAGAAGAAATACAAAAGGAATAAATCCAAATCTACCATCATCACTGGGCAGATAGCATGAAATATTTGTCTAAAGTAGAATCAGTCCATGGCATCAGAAGACCAAGATAATAAAATTCTAGAATCAGAGTGAGGCCCCATGGCACATCCAATCAAACCCCTTATTTTGTAGCTCAAGTAATTAAGTCCCAGACAGGTAAACCAGAATCTGCCTACAGTTACACAGGCAGTAAGGAATGGATATTATTGCTGTTTTTATATTTGCATAGCACTTTATGTCATTTGAGTCTCACAACTGTATGAGATGATCGTTTGAACTCAGATTTTTCTGTCTCCAAGTCTAGCATTCTATCTATTCCATCACCCAGGTGATGGTAACCCATAAGTATTACAACTTATCATCCTTCATGGATATTTTATATTCATTTAGAAAAATTTAACTCTAATGAGAACTTTAAAAGATCCTCACATTATAAACCAATTTCCTTGATGATTATAGACTGAGAATGGAAACATCATTCATGCACTGACCTTATACAGTAAATCCCACACTAAGAGTTTTATGATAGCTTTATGATTCTTTTATTTTAATATAAGCATTTTAGATCAATTAAAATCTCTCCATGACAAGATCATTCCAGGAATGCAGCCTGGAACCATTTATCAAAATGCTCCAGACTTCAGTGACCATGAGATTGTGAAGAGATAGTGGCCAGAGAGTCAGAAATAAGTGGATTTGAATACACATTTGATAATTACTGTGTGACCTTGGACGTCACATTAACCCTATGATTTTCAGTTTGCAACCTAAGAACAGGGCAATAAAAGCAGAGTTGTACGGGGAGTCAAATGAGATAGGATCCATAAAAGATGCAACAATTTTCAAGTGCAATGATAACACCTGTTATTACTCTAAAACTCGATGCCTTATTTTTCCTTCAGAATTATCTGTCACAGGGACAACTAGGTGGTGCAGTGGGCAGAGCACCAGCACTGGAGTCAGAAGGACCTGAATTCAAAATTCGACACTAAATAATTATCTAGTGTATGACCTTGGGTGAGTCACTTAACTCCATGACCTTGCCCTCCCCCCCCCCCCACACACACAGAAAATTATCTATCACATATCTAGGCAAATCATTTTATCTCTCAGAATCTCAGTATCCTCAACTAATAAAAAGAGAGCTTTGTACTAGATCTCTGGATCATAGATCTATACTTTTAAGAGACCTCAGAGACCATTTCCGTCATCACCACTATCCCCACACATTCATTACAGATGAGGAAAATGAAGCGCAGTGGGAGTGACTTGCCCAACATCAAACTAGCAGCAAGCCTCAGAGATAAGATTTGAACCCAATCCCTCTACTTTCAGAACCAGTCCTCTTTCAAGCCTGGTGACCTCTGAACAGATACTTCAGCTCTAAGCCCTTAATGCTTTGTTCCTGTTTTGTTGTGTTTCATTTTGTTGGGAGGGGAAAGGAGGGGGGAGGATCTAGGAGATGATTTCACTTATGTTGAGAAATTCAAATTAGAAGATCATCTTTTTAAGGGGTGGCTAGGTGGTGCAGTGGATAAAGCACGGGCCCTGGAGTCAGGAGTACCTGGGTTCAAATCCGGTCTCAGACACTTAATAATGACCTAGCTGTGTGGCCTCGGGCAAGCCACTTAACCCCATTTGCCTTGCAAAAAAAAAAAAAGAAGAAGAAGAAGAAGAGGATCATCTTTAGTGATGCACCCCAGTGCCTCATACTATTAGAAGTTGCCTCGGGCCCAGAGATAATAAATGACTTGTCTAGGATCACACAACCAACATAAATCTTAAGCTAAGTAAAGCTTAAAAAGACACTCAGGGGGCAGCTAGGTGGCACAGTGGGGTGGCTAGGTGGCACAGTGGATAGAGCACCAGCCCTGGAGTCAGGAGGACCTGAGTTCAAATCCAGCCTCAGACACTTAATAATGACCTAGCTGTGTGGCCTTGGGCAAGTCACTTAACCCCATTGCCCTGCCCCCCCCAAAAAAAGACACTCAAATGTTGGGGATACTCCATTGATGTGAGAGATAGGGTAAGGATAGAGATCTTCATGACTCTGAAGTTCATCCTCTATCCATCATCATTTTTTAATTTATTTTTTCATTGATATGTATATGTACATTTCCAAGTTACAGATTTTCCTTCCACCTTCCCTTCCCCCCTCCCCTCAGCAGGGAACAGTCAGGTTAGCATTTTACATACATATTTTGATGAACAAATCAGTAATTTTCAGCATGGGGGAATTAGAATTAAAGAAAAGAGATACATAATAGATAATTCTTATATTGTGTTAATCAGATTCAAAAAGGTTTTTTCCCTGTGTTTTGTTTTGCTTTTCTTCCTCTGGTTGGAGATATTATAGTCCATAACCAGTCAAATGCAATTGTCCTAGCTCTCTGGAATGCTGAGAGTTGCTGCTGCCATCAAGGCTGTTCATCTCATACTGCTGTTGATGTGGACATTATTCTCATTGTTCTCCTCCCTTTGCTCACCATCAGATCCCGTAAGTCATCCTACACTTCTCTAGAGTCCAACCATTTATGGTTTCTTATCGAACAATAATATTCCATAGTATTCATGTACCATAGCTTGTTCAGCCATTGCCCAATGGATGGGCATCCCTTCAATTTCCAGTTCTTTGCCACTACAAAAAAAAAAGCCACTATATCCATCACAACTTGCTACTTCTCTCTTCCTCTGCTTTCAAAATATAGCTGACCTCAGGGATGGAGTCTTGACTATTAAAATGGTTTCTTCTTCTAACATTCAGCACCCCCCCCCTTGAAGCAGGAGAGGTCGTAAACAGTAAAATTGGGCCAGATGCATTTTTAATAAGTTCAAGTTGTTGTCATTTGTCAGAAAAGGGGATTTTGAAAAGAAACAGCTCCATCATTTGGTCCTAACTCTACACTGATTTGCATATATTAAAGCAAATGGGTCTGTGATACTCAGACCAGGGAATACATCAGCTCCCTGGGCTGAGGAGAAGACAGTGAGAAACCAATCTCTCTGCAAACGAGGCTTACTAGGGTATGAATAAAATGCATAAACAGTCTCTGCAAGGAGATCATGGATTTCCATGTTGTCTGGATGTAAATCTTTTATAGCTATTGAAATTCACTTAAGCTAGGAACCAAGAGTCTGCAGTCTCGGGCAGAATCCGTCTCACTTTCCATTTACAATAGAGTTGAAGTCTCTTCCAATAATGTTATTGCCAGGAATAGGAAATAAGGAAGACAGCCAAGAAACTGAGGCGAATCTGCCTCAGATCAAAGTGAGTGGCAGGTTCTCCATATGATGTGGGGAAGGATGGGAACTGGCTGGAAATTTCTTAATTGGATTTCACCCAAAGAGGGAAAGAACTATTCATCTTGTCTGCCCAGGATGTCTCTACTATTCAAGGCATCACTGTCATCAGCACTGAAGTAACAATTCTAGTTATAGACATATAGAAACTATCTTCCATGACTTGCCAAAAAATGCTGCTTTCTGTCTAAGAAATCATACAACAGTGTCGAAGAAGGGAAGTCTTATCTATTACAATTGCTTATGGATTATTCCTTCATCAGATCTAGCAACAAGTTGACTTGATCATAGATTTAGAGCTGGAATAAACCTCAAAGGCCATCCAATCCAACCCTCTTCTTTTTACACCTAAGAAAATTGAGGGTCAAGGAGTGTAAATGATTTGCCCAGGGTCAAAGGGTTGTTCTTCACAAAGACAGGATGTGAAACCATGTCCTCTGACTTCAAAGTCAGTGAGGATTAGATTTTTGTGGGAATTATTTTCTTAGCATACCATCATGTTTCTTGTTCAAAGTAATTTCTCAAGTCAAACATGTGGAAGTATTCTCCAGCTACTCTTCCAAAGTAGGATGAGAGCTAAGTCATCTATTAAGTATATATAAGTATATATATATATATATATATATATATATATATATATATATATATATATAACTGAAGAGCCACATTGATGCAAATACAGGTAGTTTTGACCTCAGAACGACCTAAGTTTGAATCCTTTAGATACTACTTATGTGATCTTGAGTGATCTTTCAGCCCCATTTCCCACATCAAGGAAATAAAGATAATATAACATAATCATAGCAGCTACCCCATAGGGTTTTTGTAAGAATCAAATGAAATAAAATGTACCCAGCATTTTACCAGCCTTAAAGTTTAGACATGTTAACTGTCTTTGAAATACTGAAAAATAAAGAACACTCAGAATGTTTTGATGAGGAAAAAGAGCAAGTCTTCTTTCAAAGAAGTCGTGATCCTCAATTATCCACTCATGGGCAGAGTCGGTATATAGTACACTATATCAGACTTTATGTGGGGTCAACACACACTGAGAGCTATACACACAGACATAAACTGCAAACAAAGAGGCCTGGAAAAAAACAAATTCTTTCTCGGCAAGAAAACTGGTAATGGATTTTTGAAAGAATATGATGATGTTTGTTTTGGTTTTTTAAGTTTTGCTTGATTTCAGGGAGAAAATTGCAAAAGAGAAACATTAACGCCTATTCCCCAGAAGACCATCAATCCCCAAGCTGTAATATTTGGTGCAGCTGAAAACTTGCAACTCCTCTAAATGAAGTGTAACAACCGTAATTGTGTTTCTTGGAGTGAACTTGGTGGCAAATGGTGCATGAATCGATACATGATGAGACTTGTACACCATTTATTTCTTTGCATGATCCTCAAGAAATACAATGTTATAATTATGATATAATTACATTATCTACAACCTGTCAAGAGAAAAGGGTAACGGACGCTTGTTCACTCAGAGCCATAGATGAGGAATTGGTATAGCGACCTGCCAAGGAGCCAGAGGTAAGACTGAATTAAGAGTGAAATGAGAAAGGTGGCTGTATCCACAAGATGAATCCCTTCTTTGTCAAGGAAAGAGAGATTTCAATCTAATTCAATTCAAAACTCATTGATTAATATTGGGTCATTCAAACACTCAAACCTGCCAACGGAACTAGGATCTCTTTTGAGCTATTCCCTCCAATGACTTGAATTCTAGGTCATCCATTCAGGTTCATCATAAGAAATTCTTGTCCATTTCTTCCCATAAATTCATAGATTCATAGATTCAAAGATAGAACAATCCTCAAAATTCAAACTCCCTCATTTTTCAGATGAAAAAACTGAGGTCTGAAGAAAGTAAGAAATTTGGCAAAGGCCACACAGGTAATAAGTAGCAGAGCTAGGATGAATGATTTTTCCACTGTACCACACTACTTCTCGGGGCACATATCCAATATGTTGGGGGCCCTCCTCAGGTTTTTAATGATATTTGGAGTTTGCTAATGAAACATTATACTACCCAATAGTGACCCTCAGTCTTGCCATGTGATGAGTTCATATTCTTTCTCTCTCATTGTTTGATGAAGTCCTTTATGTGGCTCTCCTTCATTATTCCCTAATTGTAATTGGTCAGTCTTTTCATATCCACATCTGCCTAGTCATTATCCTCTAGTGGCATTCATTTCCATTTCTTGTAAGGTTGTTTGATTTCAGGTCTCCCAGTTATATAGTAACCAAAGAATGAACCAACCCATGAAACAAAGATAGTGTGGATAAATAATCTCTACCCACAAGGAGATTACAATCTAATTTGGAGGCAGAAGATAAACATGTAAGTAGGTAAATTCCTGCAAGGAGAAAAGATTTGACATCAAAGAAGCAAGGAGACAGAGTGTTTTAATCATGGAGTTTGCATAGTCCAAAGTCTTCATTCTAGAAATGAGAGAAATATTGAAATGTTTACCATCACTTTACTCATAAAATCCCTCTCTTACTAGTTTGTGGCCCATGACTCTCAGACCACTGTCAAAATTATTTTCATCCATTTAACTGTTGTACTAGATGTATTTGTTTTTTTTACTCCCATCAGATTAAGACATTGACATTTTAATAGATTAATGAAAACAATGCCTTTACACAAAAGAAGGACTCCAATGGTGAAGATTATAGGCAGTGATACAAACTCCACCAGGAATGAATTCTAGGGTCTAAAAATCTCTCAACTTATAATCACATAATTATCTGTGTGCTCCCTTTATGTAGCAAATTCACCAGTTTAATCACAGAACTTAGTGCTAAAAGAGAACTTAAGAGAGCAAAATACTACAGATGGGAAAATTGAAACCTATTGAAAAGAAGACATGTACCCAAAGTCATGCAGTCAAAAAGCAGAAAGGCCACTGAATCAGTAAAATTCTAGATTAGTCTTCCTTTAAATCTTACTCTCTATCTTACAATAAATGACCTCTTCCAATAAAATTCCCATTTTTTTCTTTCAAACGTGAGAACTGATTACATGGCAACTATGGTCCTATTCAATTATAGAATGTTCGACCAAATGTCCTTCTGGATACTCACAATGAAAAAGAAGTAGAATGGTATGGTAGAAAAGCCAGTGACTATGGAATGAAATCCTACCTTTACTGACTGCCTGGGTGACAACTGACAAGTCACCAGTCAGCTTCTTCATTTATAAAAGTAAGGTCTTGGATTGGTGGTCCCTCAGATACCTTTCAGCTTTTGAACTACATTCCTATGAAAACCAGAGCATGGAACTCTATTTAAACTCTTGCAAACAGAGGTGTGTTTGAAACTCTTCTTTAGATCACAATGAATTTGATTCTCTAATAGACCAGATAGCAACTGTGGCCAAGAACTTTTCATAGTGGTTTTCTCCCTTTATTTTACATTACTTTTTTCATGTACATATGTGCATGAAAATATACATACACATACATATATATGTATATAATTTTCCTCCAATTACATGTTTAAAAAATTTTAACATTTGGTTAAGGCCCGAATTCTATCCCTTCCTCTCTCCCTCCCCTCCCCCATCCCTGAGATGACAAGCAGTTAGAAAAAAGGTTATACAGATATAGGTGATCATGTAAAACATTTCCTGAGTAGTCAGTTTGTACAAGAAGACTTGAATAAAAGACAAATTATGAAAGAAAGTTAAAAATAGCATACTTCAGTCTGTAGTCAGACAATAGCAATTCTTTCTCTGGAGGCAGATAGTATAATTTATCATTGGTCCTTCAGAACAGTATTGAATCGTTGTTTTCCATACGTTGCATAGCTATGTCATTCATGGTTCTTCATTGAACAATATTGCTGTGACTGTGTACAACCTTCTCCTCATTCTGTATGGTTCGGTTTGCATCAATTCATGTAGCTCTTTCCAGGTTTTTCTGAAATCATCCCAATTGTCATTTTGTACAAACTTTTTTTGGATCTTCGGGATACAGACTTAGCAATAGTATTGTTAGATCAAAAGTTAAGCAGAATTTTATAGTCCTTCAGACATTGTTCCAAATTCCTCTCCAAAATGGTTGGATCAGTTCACAACACCACCAACAGTGTATTAGTGTTTTCCCATCTCAATTCCAACATCCATCATTTTCCTTTCTTGTCATATTAGTCAATTTGATAGGTGTGAGTTTTTAAAATTTGAATTTCTTCAAGCAATAGTGATTTAGAGCATTTTTCCCCCATAGGAATGAAAACTGCCTGTTCATACCATTTGATCATGTAGCAGTTTAAATAAGCTGTGGTTTATGATTGTAATGGAATATTATTTTGCTATAATCTATCTATCAAATTGACTAATATGACAAGAAAGGAAAATGATGGATGTTGGAATTGAGATGGGAAAACACTAATACACTGTTGGTGGTGTTGTGAACTGATCCAACCATTTTGGAGAGGAATTTGGAACAATGTCTGAAGGACTATAAAATTCTGCTTAACTTTTGATCTAACAATACTATTGCTAAGTCTGTATCCCGAAGATCCAAAAAAAGTTTGTACAAAAAAATTTTATAGCAATTCTTTATGTGGTATCAAAAAATTAGAAATTGGAAGCATGTCCATGGGTATTCATAGGTCCAAAGGTGACATGGCCCTATCAATTTTTAGTATATCAAGTGTACATAGATCAATTTGTTATTGAATCTTTTTCAGTTTGTCTTTCTTTTTCCAGCTCATTTTACAGATGAGGAAACTGAGGCAAATAGCTAGTATGTATCTGAGGCTGAATTTGAAATTAGGAAAATGAGCCTTTCTGATTCCAAGCCCATTGCTTTTTCTATTGCCCCACCTAGTTGCCCTCTTAGACCAAAAGTGTCACATGATGTTATATTCAATTCATTGGAAAATAGTTCTTAAGTGTCTATCACATGTTAAAAGATGACGTGAGAAAGACAAAAATGGAATCATCCTTGCCAATTAGGACTTCAAATTCTACTGGGGGATACAACATATACACAAATAAAATGAATACAAGGCAAAATGAGGAAAGAGAATTCTAACCACAAAAGGATTGGGAAAGGTTCCATGGGGGAAAAGGTAGTGCCTAAGCTGAGCCTAGAAGGTAAGGACTCTGGGAGGTAGAGAAGAGGACATGTTGCCTCTGTGCCACAAAGAGATACAAATGTTGGAGAGGAGCTGAAGGACTGAATTTGGAGAATGATTAGTCCAGTTTGGCTGGAACAGGCTATTAGGACACCAAGCAATATGAAATGAGAGCTAAAAGCTTGGAGACCATCTTGAGTTCTTCAGCCTTCTTGAGTTCAGATGGAATTCTTGGTGAGAAGAGGAGGAGGAATTTGGAGTGGCATTCCTACAGCTGCTACCAATTAGCCTGGAAGGACCTGATAAATTGATTTCACCAGTGAAAAATCAGTTCCGGGCAATCCATGCCTCTTTCTTATGGATATTGGCGTCCCTTTATACCCTATCTGCCAACCCAAAGTTTGGCATGGTACCTAAAATGGAATGCCTTGCTCTTGGCCAAAGAACATCAAATGATGGGGGGAAAGTAGTATGATGGATTTTTTCTTGCCAAGTCTTTGGATTTTACTGGCTCACATGTATAACTTATTGGTTATCAACTTCAAGGAAGTGAGGCTTCAGAAGAATGCCATCTTTGCTGGACACACGACTTCTTAGATACCACTTCATAGAGAACCTTAGGAAACAACCAAATTGATCTCTTTACCACCTTTACCTCTATTTTACAGATGAAGAAATTGAGACCCAGATAGGTTAAATTATATAGTCAGAGTAACACAATCCAGCCTTCAAATCCAATTTGTTTTTCTTGACTATGTTACAAAGAATGTCAAATTAAGAAGAAATCTTAACAATCATAGGACAAACCCACTATTTTTTGAAGACCAAGAGACTAAATCAAAAAAGTCAAAAAGCTAATAAGAATACATTAAGGCTTCTATACTTCTTTTATCCCTTCCCCAAAGGTTACCAATGATTTTAGTACAGAGTGGCTTTCACATAATTGGGTTAAAGATCTTAAATACCTCTTAAAGGCAGCCTTTATTTATGATTTGAATATGAGGCAGCCTTTTACAACTTCCCCTCTGTCTATGATAAACGGTGAGAAATGCCCTCTGGAGCATTTCCCCAATCGAGAAGTAGCTAAAGGAGATAGACAAACAGCTTCCAAAATAATTGAAAATCATCTAAATCCATAGGGAAAATGTTTCAGGTAACTCACAATCAGATAAATGTAAATTTTGAAAATCCAGGGTTTCATTTCATGTTAATTGAATTGGCGATGATAATAAAATACAAAAATGTTCACTATTGGAGGAACCGAGGAAAGATAGCCACACTAACAACTGTTATTCAAGGTATGAATTGAGCTCCACCTCTGGAAAACAAATTGGAATTCTCCTGGAAAGGTTATCAAGCTTCTCATAAGTTATCCCACTAATGGATATTTGCTTCAAATGGAAAGGCCCCAACTATTCACAACAGCATTTTTTATAGTAGCAAAAAGCTTGAAATGAATTATGTTCCATATTACTGAAGAGCTGAACATCAGTGACAGACAGATGTAATTGTATATCATTGTTCTTTTTTGGAATAACAAGAAATGTTATGGATAGTGCAAAAGGGGATGCCTTGGAGTTAGAAAGATCTGAACTCCAGTGCCTCCTCTGACATGTACTGACCATGTGACCCTGGGCAAGTCACTTAGACTCTCAGTGCCCCTGAAAAAATTTCTGAGACTATCACTTGTAGAGCAGTTGCTAATATTCATAATAGAAAGGGATTTTCACATCCAGAGTAACTTCATATAAAGAATGCACAGGTCCAAGACAAAAAAAAAATAAGTTAAAAATGACGAATGCAAGAAATTCAGGAAAAACTCAGGAAGACTTCTAATAAAGTCTAACAAAGACTGTTGAACTGTTGGATAATTTAAACAATATTGACAATGAAAGCAACACTAAAAGACCTCAGAATATAGATTAAAATCAATGAAAATGCGATGAAAAATTAAATTCAATCTGGGGTTCATTAGATATGGCTTGAAATTCTCTCCCTGTGAGACCTTAGATAAGTCACTCTCCTGGTCTCCATTTTCTGATCTGCAAAATCATAAAGTTAAGTGAGATAACCTTTAAGGTTCCATTCAGCTCTAAATCAACAACCCTTATCATATATGTATCCGATCTTGGTTTCAGAGGATCAAATGGAAATATACTTCCCTCCTGTTAGATGTGAAATGTCAGATTTGTTGATTGGTCGTTGTCCTTTGTTCTCAGAGGACCGAAATGACATCACTACATTATAGTCTAGTTACAGTGTGTCTGACTGTGGTTGATAGGAATGCTCTACCACAGGTTAGGCAAATATGAACATTTGCAGTAAATTCTCTACATTTCAATTTTGCTTTACTCATAGAGAATAGTATCTCTGATGATGGCATGCCATACTGGGCAGGCCTATGCCAGTGTCTCTCATGCTGTACAATCAATTCAAAAGTTAAGGGACCTTGAGAGTGTCCTTGTATTACTTTTTCTGACCACCATATGAGCACTTACCCGTGATGAATTCTCCATAAAATAGTGTTTTGGACAAGCATATACTTAACATTTGAACAACATGGCTGGGGCAGCTAGGTGGTCAGTGGATAGAGTGCCTACCCTGGAGTCAGAAGGAGCTGAGTTCAAATCCGGCCTCAGACACTTAAATAATTACCTAGCTATGTGACCTTGGGCAAGTCACTTAACCCCCTTGCCTTGCAAAAACCAAAAAAACCAAAAGTATGGGAGGGAAGCTCACAGCCTTGTTTCCCTCCATTGGTGGATGGGAAAACACAAGAGCTTCACCCATCATCCAGAACCTAGGCCATCAGAAAATTGGCATACAATATTGATGAACATCTGCAAGCAATCAAATTTCAAACATCTTCTGATAAGGTTCCTATGAAGGTTGGTTTTACTTAGCTGGTTTTCTTTCTTATAAGGGAAGATAGGGAAAAGAAAAGCAGGGAAAAGGAAAAGCTCAATAAAACATTTTTAGAAAGAAAATGTTCTCAGTTTCATGGAGGTCAGTATCTATAGAATAATTTCCCTGTCCTGTTCCCCATAGGAAAATTTGGAATCTTGCCCTCTGATTACCAAAGTGCAAAGAGTTTCATTCTACTTTTTGTTGTGATTAACAATTCTCCCATCTCCACTAACAAAAGCCTTCTAATCTTCCACCTGCCACCACCTCCCCCTAAAAACCCAACACATCATTTTAGCACCAATAATCTTGCTTTGTTAGATAACAGCAGTCCTTTCAGAGAAGCAGGCCTTGGCATTCTACAGTAAAAGGTCTCCTGCAGCCATAAACATTTAGATTCCAGACTTCTGTGTTTATGAGAGCCAGAGACACTGATTGCCTCCTCTATCCTCAGCAGTGATTGTTGAATTATCAGTTAAAGAGCTGACCCGTTCCAAAATGATACTGTGGCTTTTCAGACCCACAGGTGGTATCTGATCTCAACAAGATTGAACGGAGTCACCCAACATGAAAGGTAGCCAAGTTTTATGCTAAGACATTTGCCTGGTTTATTACCAACTCTGAAAGAAGTATTGGTTATTAGGAACATTCAAATCAGCCCTGAAAGATCCAAAAAAGGGAGGGGGCAGGAAAAATTCACTTGGCTATGTGAGGGAAGGAAGATTTGTAAAGGCTTCTAAAGAATCCTTTGTAAACCTTCTCCCCACTTGTTGCTGTCCATGGTATTCTGGCCTGCAAACCTCTATTTTATGATATGACTTCTAAGCATAGTCATGCCTTGGTTCAATCTCACATGGTCATGAGCACCCCTGGGAGATAGGTTCTGAGCTAGTTGGTGGTGCAGATCTGATGTTTAAAGAAATAACTCTGACGTTTCTGGTTGTTATCGACATGCCATGACTCTCTGGGATTCCCAAAGATGGATGGCTTTCATCCAAAGGACTCTGGGGTGGATCGGGTACCAAGCAAAGAGCCTTCTAGCCCCCACTGTAAGTGCTGTCAATGATCTAGGCATTTTCACCACTCATAACTAAAAGTGTTCATAATACTAATGGAACCATCATTTATTGTAAGGATACTTCTGGTGTCACTGGATGCCAATTCCTATAGCCTAGAGCAGGAGTGGAAAGCTTTTTCTGCTAAGGGCCATTTGGATATTTATGTCATCCTTTGTGGGCTATATCTGGTCAAACATTGACTTAATTCATCCCTATAAACTCCTAGATTTATTGAATTTTGAGTCCCACCTGTAGGTGCCTTGGCAATGTTTCACAAATATGGTCTTCAGGTGAACGTTCCCCACTCCTGGCTAGAGCATCACCAGAATGACATTTTATAAGGACCTTCCTACCTAAAAGGATATGTGAGGCACCTCCTGAGCTTCATCACCTCCTCCCTCTGCCCCCACTAAAAGAGGACAGTATATCCATTTGATAGGACTATTTATGGATATATTTTCTCCCCCCCCCCCCAGTAGAATTTAAGCTCCTTCAAGATGGTCACATTTGTCACTGACTCCCCAGTGCTTGGAATAAAATAGTTGCTTAATGTGCATTGGTTGTTTGATTCTCCCAAAATATTTTAATTCAAAGAACATTCATGAAGTACCTACAGAACACTGAGCAAGACTGCAAAGGTTAGGTATGAATCTGTCCCTGGATTCTAAGAGGTCAAAATGTAGAGAGGCAATTTGGCTTACTAGAGGCAATATGTCCCGCATTCAAATTCTACCTCAGACACCGGTTATGTGACCCTTTGGGTGAATCACTTAACCTAAGACTATTTCCCATTGGCTAAATGAACACAATAATAGCTAACCCATAGGATTTTTGCAAGTTCTAGTGAGGTAACATTAAACCACTTTAGAAACTGTGGAGCACCATACTGAATAATAACTGGCCGCATTTCTCTAGGTCTTTCATCTTTGCAAGATGCTTTATAAATATCTTGTTGGGTCCCATAACAGTCTTAGGAGTTAGGTCTCTTATTCTTCCCATTCTACAGATGAAGAAAGGAAGTTTGAGAAAGATAAAGGGACTACCCTAAGACCAGTGTCTGAGGCAGGATTTGAATCTAGGTTTTCCTCTACCTACTATATACTTCCCTTCCTCTACTAATATGCCTACTGAGTCACAGAGCTAGAGCCAGAAGAGACTGCAGATGCCAGCTAGTCTAACCCCCTCATTTTACAGATGAGAAAACTGAGGTGCAGAGAGTTTAAGAGACTTTCCCAAGGTCACACAACATTGAGTGGCAGAGCCAAGATTTGAAACCAGGTTCTCTGACTCCAAATCCAGAACACTTTCTACTAAAGAAAAGGATGTGGAGAGGAGAGAGATTCATTCAACAAATAATCATTAGTAATTTTACAATCTACTAGGAGACAGGATAAAGGGATGTGCCCTGCATCTGAAAAATACTTCCTGAATGACCCTGTACACATAACTTAACCGCTCGATGCAGTCAATTTTCTAAAAGTATATGTTGTAGAGAAGGTGCCGACTTTCAGTGCACTAGTCAGTAAACATTTATGAAGAGTCTGCAATATTCTAGGCAATATTCTAAGTCCTGGGATTGTAGAGAACGTCACAAACAGCCCCTGCCCCCAAGGAGCTTACAATCAAATGGGGGAGACAATATAGAATCAACAATGTACATAGGAGATTTGTACAGGTTACACAGGAGATGTTACAGAGAAAAGGAACATGCATCATGGGGGCTCCAGAAAGCCTTCCTATGGCATTGGGATGTTAGCTGGGGCTTGAAGAGATCCTGGGAAGCCAGGAGGCACAGATGAGGCAGGAAAGAATTCCAGGGAGAGGAGCAGTCAGTGAAAACCCATGGAGGTGATTACAAGAAGTCACTTTTGAGCCTGAAGTAGCTCTAAGCCTAGACGTTCTAGTCTAGTGGTTTGATCAATAAAAGTGGCCAGCCTAGAAAGCTTAGAAATCACATGTTCTTGGCAGCTAGGTGGCACAAGCATCTGAAATGTAAGAGTTGGCATCAAGAAAACCCAAGCTCAAATCCTGGCTGACTCCCTGTATGGATCTGGACACATCATTTCCCCATTGCCTCAATGTTCTAATCTGTAAAATGAGGATAACAAGAGCACCCACCTCCCAGGGTAATTGGGAGGAGCAAATGAGATAGCTTATATAAAGCACTGTGATTGATTGATTGATATGCGATTTCCCAGGAGGCATGAATGGCACATGAGTTGCTTGAAGTGAACAGAGAGTGGTATTTGCATCAGGGGACCCAGGTTCAGATCCCTGCTCTGCTAATCACCAACTGTATGACCAAATTCATATAAATTAAGGATGACTAGGCGGCATCATAGAACCTCCAGCGCTAGGGCTAGAGTTAGGAAGACTCATCCAAGTATCCTTAGATATTAATTAGCTACGTGACCTTGGACATCTCACTTAACCTTCTTTGCCTCAGTTGTCTTATTTGTAAAATAGGAATAATAAGAGCACCTGCTTGCCAGGAATATTGTGAAGATCAATCCAATCCAATCAACATTTATTACCCACCGACAAGCTGTGATCCTGGGCAAGTCACCAAACTCTTGATGCCTCAGTTTCCTCATCTATAAAACGAACTGAACAAAAACACAGCAAACCACTCCAGTGTCTTTGTCAAGAAAACCCCAAATGAAGTCAAGAAGAATCAGACATGACTGAGTAACTACAATAACAAATATACACAAATGCTCTACGTGGGGACTCAGCTCCCTCATCTGTAAAAGTATGATGTGGTACTAGGTGCTCTTCCAGGGTCCTTACGGCTTTAGTATCCTATACTTTACTGTCTTCCGTTGTAACCTGATTTGCATCACAGCCACCTTCCCTCATTTGAGTCACTGTGGCTTAGCACTCTATTTGCAGGGTGATGCTGACGACAAGCCTACAGTCTGTGGTTTCTCTTCAATTGAAGAGGTCTTAGCAGCCAGTTAGCTTTTCACTTTCCCTCCATGGGACTGGTTAACAGCAAAATAATGTGCTGGCAGGAAGCCATTAGCCAGCTACAACCCAACAATAGACCACTGATAACTTAATAAACTGTGAGTACAAGCTGGGGAGATTTATTGCTCTTCTTCAAAGTCCAATATGCATTCATAGCCATTGAATGACCTACTAGCCCATGAACCTTTTCATTGCAAAAAAAGAGCAGAAAATAAGATTGATTTCTTTATTCAAGGGAAAGAATCATTGACTTTTCAGAGAGCATCTAGTCCACATCCTTAATTCTATAGAAAAAGAAACTGAGGCTCTAAGAGAGGAAATAGTATTCCCATCCCCCTCCAACCCATCTCTGAATTCAGCCAGGAACCTCCCACTGCACCAGCCTTCCCATCCTGGAATATCCATCTGCATACCAATGGTGAGATTCTCCTGGACTGCCAAAATGGCCAAACTTCGTTCACCTTCTAGATGGTCATCTGACTTTCTGGGCTTCAACACAATGGCCTCCTTCATCCCTTCCCTTCCTTTTTCTGCCCCCCCCCCTTTAGCTCCTTTCTATTCTTTGTCTTCCCTTAAAGAAAGAGGATTGCATATTCCTTGGGTAGGACCTATTTTTGTTTGTATTTTTGTCTGTGAAGTTTAGTGCAAAGACTAGTACAGCGGAAATACTTAATAAATACTTCTTGCCTTCCTTGGCCTTGCCTGAGGTGACATCAACAATTATCAACAGTATCAGAATTTGAACTCAGATCTCCTAACTCCAAAACAAAGACTTTTCCCACTGAGTCATGCAAATGAACATTAGAAGCTATCTAGTCTACTTACCACATTTCACAGGTGAGGAAACCAAGGCACAGAGGTCATATAATGAATGAGTATCAGAGCCTGATTTCAAATCAAATATCCTTTCCCTGACACTCTTCAACCTCCTCTAAGTGACTGATTTTTAATAACTAGGCATGATATTTCAAGACTTGTCTACCTTGGATAGCACATAGAAAAGATGAAGGACATAGCATTCCTACCAAGGAAGGCTCCTGGATACATTGAACAATAGAAAATGAACTCCATGCTCTGCCTACTTGTTTGTAGAAACATTCAGTTAATCAGTGGGCAAAGATTCATTGAGTGCCTGCCATTTGTCCACATCTTGGCAAACTGAACATTCCATGGTCCTCAGATCAGGCTAGAAGTTACATTCAGGAGACATACAAATTCAAAGATTTTGAAGGATCCATAATATCAGATAGAAATAGGTAGCCCTGAGCTCATTACCTGTTCATTTTCATATTACAATCTTATTTAACATCATCAATCCCAAGCCTTAGCTTCTCATCCTCTGAAGCATCCTGTGGATTCCACTGAGAGCAAATAAACATGGCAACAGGTAAGAGTCTGCCATCAAGCCCAAAGAAGAAACCAGTCTTACTTACCCCCTGCAATGGGCTGTCCTCCAAGGGCAAGCAAAAAGCTGAGAGATATTTGAAACCTTACAGGTGACTTCTCTGGGAGAGATCTATAGGAGGTGAGGATGAATGGTATTTGTTTGCCAAATTTCGATGTGAGTTTGGGTTTGAAAAGGCAGTTCATGGTCTGGTAAGCTTCTGTAGCCCTCTACAGGTACAAATGTGCAACTATAAAAGGAGAATTTTATTCATCATGAATTAGATTTTACTGCCCTGTCCCCAGAAAATTCAACAACCCAAATGTTGCATTGTATTTTTCCTTTTCCAGGATCAGGAAAAGTAATGGTGTCACTAGTAGCAATCACTTGACTATTTCAAAATCACTCCTGGGGGCATGTTCCCTTTCCCTTCAATTGAGAATATAAATTTGTTTGGGTTTTTTTTTTTTTGCAAGGCTATGGGGTTAAGTGACTTGCCCAAGATCATGCAGCTAGACAATTAGTAAGTGTCTGAGGTCAAATTTGAACTCAGGTCGCCCTGACTTCAGGGCCAGTGCTCTATCCACTATGCCACCTAGCTGCCCCAAGAATATAAGCTTTAATTTTTGAGGAGACACCCATGGAAAAATTTGCTGAGGTGGGAGATAAGAAAAATCTTCAGCATATATTTTTTAGAGTGGGAAAGTTGGATTTGTTGGACTATATATGAAAACTTGAATGATTTATTTCAATTGAATTGTTTACCCAAGTGGGGAAGATTATAGGCATCTAATCTGAAGCAAGTTTACATCAAGATAGATAAGAAGATGAGAGATAGACAGACAAAATCTTTCTTAAGTGTTGCACAGTGCTAAGCATTCTGAGGACACAAAATGAATAAATAAATAAATAATTAGATCCTTATCTCAAGGAACTTTCATTCTAATGGTGAAAGTTAACACATATGAGAACAAGAATGGGGTGGAGAAGAAAAGAAGTCTTCTCATTAAGGGGGAGCTGGGTGACCATGAGCACAGCACTCCACCATGTTTGTCTCAGTTTCCTCATCTGTAAAGTGAGCTGGAGAAGGAAATGGCAAAATCACTCCAGTATCTCTGCTAAGAGATCGATCACAAAAAGTCAGACACAAATGAAGAATAACTAAACAATAACAGAATCTTAGAGTGCCGCGCCAATGCCAACTACTAGTAAGTGACTGATTATTATCATTATTTTCTTTCTAGTCTCAGTACAAGTCAAACTCAGTCTGAAAAGGTTCATCACTGTAGGGTGACGAGTTTTCCAAAGCAGCACAAGTGGAAGGGATCACTGGAAAAAACAGCAACACAGACAAAAATCACTGGTCCTTCCAGGACTGATGTATTTTTAAATTAAATGATTTATTTAAAATGTAATAACAATGAAACTAATTAAATTTGTCTTGTAACTATTTACATTTTTTTTTTAGGTTTTTGCAGGGCAAATGGGGTTAAGTGGCTTGCCCAAGGCCACACAGCTAGGTAATTATTAAGTGTCTGAGACCGGATTTGAAGCCAGGTACTCCCGACTCCAAGGCCAGTGCTCTATCCACTAAGCCACCGCCCCCAACTACTTACATTCAATAATGAATTCATTTTAGCACATCAAATATCACCACAACTTCTCAGGTCCTCCAACTCTTATCAGGATTTTTTGGCTTTTCTATTCATTCTTATTCATTTAAGGTTGTTTGGAGTTCTTGGGATCCCAAATAAAGAGACATTACATCTAACTCCCTGGAAAGAAAAACCAACCAGTTCTCTACCCCAGTAAGAAGGAGCAAGAATTCTGACTATGACTAGAAGGGAATTGGCCAACTGAACATTCGAATTCAGGATTCAGTGGGAGCCCCTCTTTTTCAAGGATAATATTATGTGTTTTTTTGTTCTCCTGGCATTCCTTTTTTATTGTGTACTACTTCATGAAAGCCTTTCCAGATTTCTTTGGACTTTTCATTTCTCCAGCATGGCTTCATCCAGAGGCCCGCTGTCCTGACTGACAACTCTCTGACTGAAATCTCTATTTGATGAGGGGATCCAGTGTTAGCTTACCTTTCTGGCCAAAGAAAAACAACTGCTATTTATCCAGATTGGATTTTTTTTTTTAAAACTGGGTAAAAGAGGCCACTCTTTGCTTCATTTCTTACCTGGCCTTAATCACTTAATGGGTGTCGCTTCAAACAAACTAAGACTGGGAAAGACCTCAGTTTGAAAAGCTCAAGGTCTCCCACTGCATCCGGGAACATCTCCAGTTATGCTAATCTATATCTTACCAGCAGACCCAGGTAGCTCCGAGAATGAGGCTGTTGACATTGCACAACTCAGTCTCACTTAAATCTAATTCATTTCCAAGTCACAGCATCACCTCACTGATGTCCTGGTCCTCTTCAAGAATGAAGGACAAAAGGGACAGCTAGGTGGTGCAGTGGATAGAGCACCGGCCCTGGAGTCAGGAGGACCTGAGTTCAAATCCAGCCTCAGACACTTCATAATGACCTAGCTGTGTGGCCTGGGGAAAGCCACTGAACCCCATTGCCTTGCCAAAAAAACAACAACAAAAGAGAATGAAGTACAAGTAATAATAGTTTACCTTACTCTCCAAATTGCTCCTCCCTACCCCTTTCCTACTACCTGCTTTGCCCACCTAGGCATGATTCCTCCCTGAGTCCTACTCAGTGACTGCTTAAGACCATTAGCCATTTTTTCCACATAAATTTTATTATGATTTTAATTTAAGTTGACTGTTTGATCCTGAGTAAGTTATCATACCTTGCAAAAACAAAGCAGCTCCCGATGACTATAAATTGCAGAATGAGCATTGATCTACATTAGTAGAGGGCCCACCTCCAGGTATGGAGCAAAGGTTATTTTGTCTAATTCCATAAAGAAAACTCTGATGTTTTGACCAATATCATAATAAATATGTGAACTAATTTGGGAAGTAGTCATTTTTACCATATCAATCTGCTCTATCCGTAAATGTTGGATGTTCCTCTCACCCCCCAACAAAATCTATTTATAGCTTTCTTTATTGCAATCACCATAGTTTATACTATTACTTTTTGTCATCCTGCATATCCCTAAAGTGATTCATTTATAAATTTAATGTTTTTTTATTATTGTAAATTGTTTCACTTAAGTCTATTGATTTTTTGTTAATAAATGAAGATGCAAATTGTTTTCTGGGCAACTTTGTGACCTCTCACTTTATTAGATTCGGTTATTATTTCCACTTTTTTAAAACTGAGATGGATATATTCTCTAGAGATACTATCGTTTCAAGGGCAATAATGATATCATCCTCTTCATTCCCATTGCTAATCCATTTTTAAATATTTCCTGTTATCAGAATTATTAAAATTTCTAATTTATGTCAAATAAAAATAGTAAAGGAAGTTACTTTTTCCATATTCTTAGTGGGAATATTTAAGTACCACAGATTAAATTGACTCTGAGGTTAAGGGACATAAGTCTTATGTCAAGGGAGAATATGCTTATGTGAATTTTTAAATATTTTTATCATGAGCAAATTTTAGATTCTTTTCTATCTTTTTCTGCCTCTGTTGATCTAATTATGTGGGATCTTTGAATCTGCTGATTTATACGTTTTATTGGATTGATAGTTTTTCTGATATCAAATCAACCCTACCTTCTTGGCTTATGTCATATTTAGTGGTGTATAAAAGACAGTTTTAATGTATTTGTATATTCTACTGGCTAATATTTGTTTAGTATTTTAGTCTATATTTGTTATTCAAATTGCACAACAGCTTCCTTCTTTAGAATTGTAAGCGTTTAGTTTTAAAATAAACACTACCTTTGCCCAATACAATGCATTGTACGATGATCCATCCTTTTCTACAGTTATTAACATTCTATGTAGCCTTCAGATTTATTAGTTCTTACGAAATCTGAAAAGAATTCCAACGTGAATCTAGGATATCCAGACTTTGAGGGGGAGGGGGAAGATGACTTCAAAATTAGTCTATTTAAACCATAAATTCCCTCTGATAATATATGTCTAAATCAACTGTTTGTTGTAAACTCTGGAAATGATTGTGATATAACTACTTATAAAGTACCCTAATACTAATCTTTATTTTTCCATAATGTCCCCCTTTGCAGTTAGGTGATTCAATGGATAGAGTTTTAAGTCTGGATTCAGGAGGAACTGAGTTCAAATCTCGATTCAGATACTTACTAGCTGCGTGACCCTAGACAAATTGCTTAACCTCTGTTTGAATTAAGCCATTGGAGAACGAAATGGTAAACCACTCCAGTATCTTGCCAAGAAAACCCATGGGAAGTAAGTCACAAAGATTCAGATGCACCTTACTGACTGAACGGCATATGCATTCTGCATTTAGAAGGGATGATGGCTGATTCAGACAATGGACTTAGAATCAGGAAGACTCACCTCCCTGAGTTTAAATCTGAACTCAGACTCTTATGAGGTGTGCCCAGCTCTTAATCCTGTTTGCTCAGTTTCCTCATCTGCCAAATGAGCAGAAGGAAATAGCAAGCCTTTACAATAGTTTTACCAACAAAGCCCCAAATGGCGTCACCAAGAGTCATATATGACTGAACAACTCCATTTGCCTCTGCAACTTTGCTGAGTTGCATTTTTTCCTTTTTATTTAAACTGAATTTGCTAATGGTTTGCCACGGTTTAGGTCTTTCTAAGGATCTTGCTCAGTTTATTTACCAAGAAGTAGCAATGCATTTGTGAGATCCATTCTTACCCTTCATTAAGCACCTTTGCTGGAAATAAAAAAAACTAGCCATGGGTGGAATGTTTTACTTCATTTCTATGGAGAATCTAAAGCACATAATTCTGACCAGACCCTACCTCATACTACTGACAAGTGCATTCACCTGCAAACTGACAGCCGGCCGGAGGAAAATGAAGCAGAGAGCTGTGAGTGAAAACAAGCACCATGCTCTACAGGCTGCTGAAACCCTGCTCTGATTCCTAACCAATCAATGCCTATTTGTCAAGGGTCCACTGTGGGCATGGATGGCACTCACAGTGCTGGGCCAGACCTCAGTCATGTTTCCAACAAGCCAGATTGGCCTTTCTTCTGCTATCAAAGTTCATTAGTAGTTTGCAGGAAGCTCTAAATGCAATCTCTGGTCTGGAGAAGTCTGAGCACAATCAAGGGCCTTCTCTTAGGGTCTGTCACTCTGGAGTGGCTTAGAGTAATCAGTAACTTTTTCTCCCCCATTAAAAAAAACTGTCAGACAGTCCTCCCAATAGCAACCAAGGCCCAAAGGCCATAGGTCCCAGCTATATTCAGTTTTCCAGGGAATAAGGAGCTACTTCAAATGCTACCAGCTGAATCACTGATATAGTCAACTACAAACCTCACTCCATGGGCTGGACAGTCAGTTCTATTTATTAAAGACCCAATATAGGCAGGGCTCTAGGCTAAGTGAGGCTGGCCAAGTTACTGAAGCCTTGAACTTCACTTTCCTCATCCACAAAATGGGTCTAAGAATAGCTTCTACCTCACAGGACCTTTGTAAGGATCAAATGGAATTATTCAAGTTAAAGTGAGTTGCAAAATTTATGACATCTATCAAACTAGTCATTATTATTATTATCATTATTATTCAAGTGCAAAAGGAGAAAAAGGTACCTGATTTTCAGTCAGAGCATTACAGAATTAGATCTATGATGAGCTTAGCAATCATCTAATTCAAGTGTTTCATTTAACACATGAGAAAGTTGAGGCCCAGGAATGGAAAGGGATTTGTCCATGTAAACATAGATCAATAAAATGGAATTAGGACCCAAGTCCTCTGACTTCACATCAATTTCTCTTTAAGAAACCCATGAAATCTCTACTCCCCCTTTTCCCTTAAGGGCAAAGAACAACAGCAACAGCAATCACGGCGCCTTGTCTAGTTGAAGGAACCTTGTGGCGGCTGTGAAACAAGTCTTAGAGCTAGTTTATTATAATAACAATCATGGCCTTAGATACTTAGGCTTACTTACATACTTAACTGAATGACTCGGGATAAATCACTTAAGCTCCATGTGCCTCAGTTTCCTCATCTATAAAATGAGCAGGTTGTCTGGTCTGGCTAAGAAACAGTGTGGTAGATCAGTGGAATAGACTAGGTACAAAAGAGACAGCAGGAAATGATAGTAATCTGCTGTTTGATAAACCCAAAGAGCCCAGTTTCTGGGATAAGAACTCAGCCTTTGATAAAAACTGCTGGAAAAACCAGACAAAAGTATGGCAGAAACTTGGATTAGACCAACATCTCACACCCTATACCAAGATAAGATCAAAATAGGTACAGGATTTAGACATAAAAGACAATATTCAGATGTATGGAAAAGGGAGCAATTTATGGAAGAGAAAGAGAATATTATAAAAAAAACCTGGATAATTTTGATTACATTAAATTAAAAAGCTTTTGCACAAATAAAACCAATCTAACCAAAATCAAAAGAAATACAGTATTTCTGACACAGGACCCATTTCTAAAATGTATAGAGAACTGAGTCAAATTTATAAAAAAAAAATAGTCATTCCCCAATTGACAAATGGTTCAAGGACATGCATGGGCAATTTGCAGATGAGTAAATCAAAGCTATCTATAGTCATTTAAAAAACTGCTCTAAATCATTACTGATTAGAAAAATGTAAATTAAAGCATATCTGAGGTACCACCTCACACATCTCAGATTGACCAATATTACCAGAAAGGACGATGATTAATCTTGGAAAGAATGTGGGAAAATTGGGACACTAATACATTATTGGTGGAGCTGTGAACTTATCCAACCTTTCTGGAGGGCACTAAAAATGTGCATACCCTTCGATGCAGCGATACCACTACTGGGTCTATACCCTGAAGAGATCATGAAAAAAGGGTAAAAACATCACTTGTACAAAAATATTCAGAGCAGCACTGTTTGTGGTGGCAAGAATTGGAAGTCAAGGGGATGACCATCAATTGAGGAAAGACTGAAAAAATTGTGGTATATGCATGTGATGGAACACTATTATTCTATTAGAAATCAGGGGGGTTGGGATTTCAGAGAAGTCTGGAAAGACTTGCATGAACTGATGTTGATTGAGATGAGCAGAACCAGAAGAGCATTGTACATCATAACAGCAACATGGGGGTGATGATCAATCTTAATGGACTTGCTCACTCCACCAGTACAATAATCAGGGACAATTTGGGGGTATCTGTAAAAGAGAATACAATCTGTATCCAGAGAAAAAACTGTGGAGTTTAAACAAAGACCACAGATTATTACCTTCAATTAAAAAAAAAAGTTGTCTTATATACTACATGATTTTTCCTCAAGGATGCTTTTCTCTCAACACATTCAATTTTAATCAATGTATAGCATGGAAACAATGTAAAGATTATCAGATTGCCTTCTATGGGAGGGAAGGGAAGGGGGGGTAAATTGTAAAATTCAAAATCTTACCTAAAAATGATAGGTAGAAACTACTGTTGTATATAAATGGAAAAAAATAAAATATTAATTAATTAATCAAATGATCAGGTTGAACTTAATGACCTCAGATGTCCTTTCTGGCTCTAAACCTTTCCCAGTTCTAGTATTCTGTGATCTATGAAGATACAGTCTGTTTTCCAGTGGATTTTCATTGGCAAATGTTTAAAATGCTATGCAAATATCAAGTTGGTTGTGTAAGAATCCAAAAAGACTGGGCTGCTAGGTGGCACAGACAGATAGAACACCAGCCCTGGAGTCAGGAGGACCTGAGTTCAAATTTGACCTCAGATAGGTAATAATTACTTAGCCATGTGACCTTGGGCAGGTCCCTTAACCCATTGTCTTGCAAAAACCAAAAAGAAAAAGGGGAATTTAAAAAAGCAAAAGGAAGAGGGATCCTTAATCTCCATTATCTCTTCAATCTCAAAATTCAATCTGGTTTCTAATTAGTAAATAAAGTTTAATCTTCAAATCTAAACACCTAAAGCAACAATCTTTGGTTTTCCAAATCCCTAAAGATTTACCTAGGGAAGAACAAAACAAACTGCTTCTGCTATTGCAGACAAAATATTATAGCCCAAGCTTCTGGAGATGGAGGAAAAATGATGTTCTACTGGTCCCTTGGTCCATGGTCTCCTCTGAGTCCACAGGACTCATAGTGAGGTTTGAACTGAAATGGATTGAATGAAATGCCATCTTGACACATCATTCTGCTCTAGGACTTCCCAGACCTTTCATCTCTTTCAAGAAATACCTAATGACTCATGGGAAATGGAGTCCATGCTCTCTACCAATCAATGCCTACACTCTGGGTTCACAATTTCATGGAAAATAGAGTCCTTTCTGTCAGATACTCTAGATCCACAAGTGAACAACTCAAATTGTTCCATGGCCTCTGTTTACCCCTTTACCCACCTGACTGGTTTCCAACAACTGTGGCCTTTCTGTGTTTGCAGAGACATTGTTTGTTTCCTAAACAAAAAAATAAAAAAACTTTTGAGTGCCCATTGCCTAGAAACATAATACAGTTGACTTTTCAAACTGATCTCTTCTATCCTTTTTAGAGAAATTCATTTCTTTTTTGATGATAGGGAGACTTATGAGTATAAGCTAAAGACCAAAGGAGCCCACAATTCCTACCAACTCAGGTTTATACCTTGGGGGCTTACCCATAATGAATCCTCTCATTTAACTCAGGGCTTACACCAATCAAAGGCCCCTTTGGGAAGTTCTGAATTTAGCTTCCTCTGGGATATTTGAGGATATAAGTGGAATGTGGACCTGAATCCAGAAAAAAGGGGTGGGTGAGGGGAGAAGACTGCATCAAAGACATTCCTAGAGTTGGACTTCTTCAGTGAAGATTACATTTGCTTTGACTTAGAGGTTTGCTCTACTTTCTCTATCTCAAAGTGTTCTTAACCTGAAATATATGTGACCTCCAGGAAGTCTGTGGATAGATTTCAGGGGCTCATGAACTTTTACAAATATTTTGATAGCTGTTTAATATCATTCATTTCCTTTGTAATTATTCAATTTTATATACTTGGAAATCGGATTGAAAAGGATCCAGAGACTTCACTAGACAGCCAGAGGGGTCCACGATACACAAAAGGTTAAGAACCACTGCCCTCCATTCATCTATTGGCACTGCTCTGTACAACTCAACCAGAACATCATTAATGGCCCACTAGATGAGGTGGCATAAAGAATTCTGGACTTGAAATCAGAAGATCAGAGTTCAAACCTTGTCTCAAACACATACTCGTTGTATAACCCTGAGTGAGTCACTTCACCTCTGTTGATCTCTTCCCCCACAATAAAAGGGGTATAATGATGGCACCTACTTCAGGGGTTGTTGTAAGGATGAAATGAGACAATATTTATAAGGCATTTTGGAAACTTAAAAGACTGGAGAAATGGTAGTTATTATCACCATCAAAGATCCCGCCTTAGCTCAAGAAGCCTCAGGTTAAAAACCTATGAATGCCTCCACAATTTTTACTGTGGCTATCACTCACCATCTAGGTTTGTTTCTCTTCTCTCTCTCCTGTTTCTTTCTTTCTCTCTCCTCTCTCTTTCTCTTTTTCCCCTCCATCTGTCTCACTTTCAGTCTGTCTCTCTCACTTTCTCTTTCCTCTTTATCTCTCTCTACCCCTTTATTTCTCTCTTTTCTCTCCCTTTCTCTCCCTCCCTTTCTCTCCTCTTCTATCTCTGTCTCTCTAGCTCTCTTGCCTCTCAATCTGACTCTTTTTCCTCCTCTCCCGTTCTCTCTCTCTCTTTCTCTCCCACTCTCCCTCTCTCCCTTTCTCCCTCCCTTCCCTTTCTCTACCCTCCTTCTTTTTCCTCCTCTCTCCTTTTTTTTCTTTCTCCTCTCTTCCTCTCTTTCTCCTTCCCATGTCCTTGTCTTTCTATCTCTCTCAGAATCTGACTCTCCTCCAAACAACAGAATGTACCTTGTGTTCATGATCTCAATGGAACAATGAAGCTGAGTTGGTTAAGTGATTTATCCAGGCTCACATATGTAGTTAGAATCAAAGATGAGATTGCAACCAAGGTGTTCAAACTCCATGAAACAGTAAGGAGGGGCCTCACTCATTTTAGGGGTTTAGGTTTCTTTTCTATTCCTGTGGCTTGAGATGTGTTGTCTGAATCACAAGAAAGAGAAACCCCGGGTGTCAGGTCCCCATTGCTGTTCAAAGGGGAAAGCTATCATTTATTAATGGATACAGAGGAAACCAGGAAGAAAACAAAGTTGTTTGTTTTTCAGTGAAATGACTCAGTGCTCACAGACTCCAAGACTCATCTAGAATTCTTTAAGTTGATGTGGTTCAAACAAGCATTCCCTCCAGATTTCCCCTTGTCTAGAACCATTTGTTTGACTCCCTGACTTTCCCATCCTTAGAGAGGCGTAGTTCATTCCAGCAGAGGCAGCTTCCTGGATACAGTCTTGAGAAGCTAAATTAGCCATGGGAATCAGGGAAACAATGGCACTCTAGCACCTGTGGGGTGATTCAAAACTTCAAACATCCTCAGTTCCACTTTTGTGAACCCTTCTCCCATCTCATCTCCCACTGAAATCACCACTCTCTAAATTTTAGGGACTTGCCATGGCACAATGATTCATCCCTCTACAACCAACCTAGAAATGAACCCCTCCAAATTTAGTTAGGCTTCTCTTCATTCGTTCTTTCATCCATTCATTCATTCACCAAGCATTCCAGGGCCACAGGTTGGTAACTTAGCACAGACCCATCTCACTCAAATTTAGTCCATGTGTTTCTCTTGTTTGTCTGATGTCATGGTCCTCTTCAAGAACAAAGGACAAAAACATCATCATCATCAACAATAACACACAATGATGGACCACATGTGGTATGTCAATCACAGAACAAGATGCTGGATATAGAAAGACAAAATAGCCCTCATCCCCAAGAAATTTATATCTAATTTGGGAAAGACAACACGTCAAGGGACTCTCAGACAACAGCCTGTTGCAGGTACCACATTCTTCAGCTTGGTGGGACCTGCCAGAATTTGGGTTCTGTGGGATGGTTTGTAAAAGCCCATAATAACCAATGAGTCACTGGAGAACTTAAGTGGAGTATGTTTTGGAAGAAAAACTAGGAATGACAAATCAATTAGAGATAAAATTTCATGGGTGGGTATTGGGTGATTGTCATGAGTCGAGACTTCTCATCCATTAAGCCTTCATTCTTGAAGTTATATATACATAATTCAAGGATCCATGACTTAACAGGTTTCTCCATCTGTCAAGTGATGGAAGTGATGATTCAGTTCTGCAAGACTCAGATATAGAAGCTTAGTTGGCTAGGAGGGTCCTTGTTCATGTGAAAAGAAAATAACATTGAATGTAAAGTCCTCCATTGAATCCAAATGACAGGAGAGCTCGTGAAGTAATAAATAATCTGTGGCAATATCGATCCTGAGGCATGGGATAACTGAGCATCTTCTAGGGTGCAAAAAATCTTGTGGGATGCAGTGCTAAAACAGATGGAAGTAAGACAAGTGGAAAGACGATGTCAAAACAGTCTGAGTTCACCTAGGGCTTGAGGGAGATTATACAAGTGGCAAATGAGATTGAGACACTGGGATGCCAAACTTTGGGAAAGTTCCACAAGCAGAGAGTTCTAACTCAGTATCATGATAATATGAGTCAAAAATAACGAGCCAAAGGAATCAGAGAGAAGAAACAGAATTACTAATGCCAGACTTCTCGGTGAAGGAAATTTGTCTGCATTCTTTCAGATGAAGACTGTTGTGAATCATCAAAAGATCACAGATTTGGAGTTGGAGTCATGTTATTTAAGTCTCCTATTTTACAGAGCAGGAAACTGAGGCCATAAGGACATAATAGCTGGCAAGCAAGCAATTAATAAACCATTATTGAGCACCCACTATGTACTAAGCTACTATGTACTATGTCCCAAAATCATATTTTCAAAAGAACAGAGTCAAGATTCAAAGCTGGTCAGTTTAGGAGATATCTTGATTCAGTGGAAAGAGCATTAACTCATAAATGATAGGAACAGAATTCAAATCTCACCTTTAATAGTTCTTTTATGTGTGGCCTCAGGAAAGGCATATAACCTTTATGGAACCCTATCTATAAAAATGAGATGACTTCTGAAATTCCTTCCCTCTCTACCTACTTTCCTGAGAACCTGTGTTCCTCTCATGTCAAAACCCTGCCACCTTCTCTGAATACATCCCATTCATCTGCCCCATCACAATTGGGAAGCAGTCTATCAAGACTCAACCATATAGGGGGTGGCTAGGTGGCATAGTTGATAAAGCACGGGCCCTGGAGTCAGGAGTACCTGGGTTCAAATCCGGTCTCAGACACTTAATAATTACCTAGCTGTGTGGCCTTGGGCAAGCCACTTAACCCCATTTGCCTTACAAAAAACCTAAAAAAAAAAAAAGATTCAACCATATGATATTATATCAAACATAAACATGAAATATCAAAAACAAGATACTTTGTTTACATGTCTGTCAGCATGTAAGGAACACATCCAAGATGGAAAATTATGGTTTTCACATGGGTTATTTTGGAATCAGATAGACACATCTGTCGAGGCATCCCTTACTAACTGGTTTGACCTTGGGTAACTTTCAAACCCGTACTAGGGCTCAGTTTCCTCATCCACATGAGGAAGGATTGGACCTGGAAGTCTCAGAGGTCCCTCCTGCTCATACATCCTCTGATCCCATGATCTCTGAAGTTTCAGTTGTTGGAAATACACTAGAAGAAAAGGGTCGCAAAGGGATTGCTTTATCAGAGGGAAAAAGCAGGCTGTAAATTGCTATTTTGGGTTACCTGGACACATGGTATTATGCGATTCCTATTTGAGTCTGAGTAGAATATTGATATAAAAATCTGTGACCTTGCCTGCCCCCTTATTCTTGTGTAAGAAAACCCTAGGGAGAGAGAAAGAAAAGCATCTGCCGCATACATACCATTTCAAGGAAGCAATAAGCGTTTTGAGCTTGTACTGCCCTTCCCTGAATACCAACAGGAGCAACTAATATTGAGTTGAGTTTCACAGGCAGAGAAGATTTAAAATTCAAAACAAACAGGCAGCAGACATCACTATCCACATCTCCAAGAATGTTCTGCAAGCTTGAAGCCCAGAACAATGAAATTCCCACCTCCCTTCCAGTCTTGTTTCCCATTAGAGCTTGTTCCAAACAAACTGTTCTACTAGTCATTTCTTATACTCTCTGGCCAAGTTGGACAGGCTTCCCACCATTCCTGTAATGCATGTCCTCTTTATCTCAGCCTCTTAGGACCTAAATTCCATAAAGATCTGGCTTAGATGCCACCTTTCTCGGGAAAGCGTTCAGTTGTTTGTCTTCTCTTCCCCCTGAAATGTCTTCTTATTTTGTATTTATCTATTTAAATATTGCATCCCCCACCTCACCCTGTGGGCTGGGATTGTTTCATTTTTGTTTTTATAGCTTCTATGCTTGGCCATAAAAACTACCAATCAATCAATTAATAAACATTTATTAAGCATCTAGGATTTCCTGTGCTAAGAAGCAAAAGACAGTCCCTGACTTCAAACAGGGTAGGAATTTAGAAATATTTGTTGCTTGATTGATTGGAAGTGCATTAATAGGCATTGCCCCCATGAATGTCTGGCTCATCTCCCCTACCAGCATGTAAAATGAGGAACATGATGTGCTCAACTTTGAGTTAGGATCCTGCCTTAGACATTAACCTAAACCAAATGGCCGGAGGTAAGTGATTTAATTTCTCTACATTTAAGTTTCTCCATTTGTAAAATGAGGGGGGTTGGATACATTGGTCTCTAAGGTCTCTTCCAGCTCGAACTCTGTGGTTCCATAACCCTTAAAGGGGAGATCAGTTCTCATGATCTTCTGTCTTTCCCACCAAGATGTGATACTCACTAAAACATTTATTGATTAATTGGTTTAAATTGTGAATCTCTCACTTCACTCTCTGGTGAGCTATGAAAACTCAAAATTCTCATTCATTATGTGTCCCTGGGCAGGTCATTCAACTAGGCCTCAGTTTCCTTAGTTGTAAAATAGAGATTATAATTATACTTGCAGTCCCTACCTCCAAGAACTTGAGAAGTGAATGCTTTGGATACCCTCAAGTGCTAAGGAATATGAATCACAATTAGTGGTCAAAGATCTTCTGGAAATGAAGTTGATGACCTAACCCCACCCCTTCTTCCTAAGACCTGGGTACTGACCCTGGATGTGAACATGGAATCATTGGGATCCTAGGTCTAAAGCTGGGATGAATTTCAGCAGCCATCTGGTCCATATTTGTAAGATAAAGAAACTGAGACCCAAAGAGGTTGAACAATTTATACAAGGTTAGACAATTAAAAAATGAAATAGGAGAAATTTGAATCTGCTTTGGAGCAGATTCCAAAAGAAATTCTCATGAGACCCAATTCAAAATATGGCTTGACATTTCAAGAATTGTTTTAATTCATTCTAAAAATAGGCTGAATATCAAAAGTTGCAAGGAAACGTGATAGGCAGATGACTTCATTTCCACTGTGGATATAGCTAGAACAAAAAGAGCTCATACATTTGCACTTAGCAATTCTCTTCTTTGACATCAGAAGGCATCTTATTGAACCTCCCAACTTCTTTGCTGAGAAAAGGAAAGGGAAAGGAAAAAAAGAAAAGGGAATAAACATTTCTAAAATTCCCGCTGTGTGCCAGACTCTTTATAAATATAATCTCACAACACCCTAGTGAGGTAAGTGCTATTATTATCTCTATTTTACATTTGAGGAAACTGAGGAAAACAAAGGTTAGATAACTTGCTCATGGTCACAGAGCTAGTCAGTGTCTGAGGCTGAATTTGAACTGAGCTCTTCCTGACTCCAGACCCAGTATTCTATTCATTGCAGCAAATGGCTGCCTTCTAGCTAGTGGGGAATTATAGATGTGGAATATCAGATATCATGTCAGCATTTTATTGTTGGATAATTTTTCTGAACTGTTTTTTCTCCTTGTTTTTATTATGCATTCTAAGGGAAGGAGGAAGAAATAGTTTAAGAAATGCAAGTGATGTGAGACTTTAATTTTTTAAATCTTTCTTCTTCCTTACAAAAAAACATCAGAGTATAATGGAAAGAGCATTGTTTTGGGATTATCAGGAGGATGACTTTGCATTACTGCATCACTCTGATGAAATCACCTCATCTGTCAGAGCCTCAGTTTTCCTATCTATAAAATAGAGGTGGCACTAGCACCTCTGACCTCTGGAGGTGATAGCAAGATAAGAATTTTATAAAAATTGAAACAGCCTAGAAATTGCAGTTATTCTCCTTTCTTTATCCAACATTCATAGAAGTTCCTCAGGATAAAATGTCTCTGATTCACTGCACTGGTTTTCCAGAAAATGAAAATAGTAGAATAATAAAAATTCCCAGAAGACTTCCATGAAGAACAGGATTCCCAAAGGGGGAAGTTTCTAGTTGAAACCTATGGAACTTTTCCATTCTATTATAGCTCCTAAAAGGAGGAGGGGAGAATAGAAGAGGGGTTGTGAGAAAAGTGAATATTACTTCTTTTTCAAGCATTAACATCTCCTTGTTCTGTTCTTGTAACTATCTTCTATTGATTTCTCTACAAATAACCTTCATGAGTACAATTAAAGGGGATGTCAGACCTTTTCAACATCTCCTTCTGTTCAAGTTTTATGGGCTTGCCTAATAAATGATACCTCTTCAGCAAGAGTGCAGCTGGACAGCTCCAGATGCTAATGAGTTTTTTCTCTTATTTTCCAAAGAAGTTTAAAACAACATTACAGGACTTCTTTTATATTTTCAGAATCTTTCTAAGTGGAAACAATTGCTGTTCTTTTTCTTCTCTTATTTTTTTTTGTAGTCAACAGAAATCCACAAAAATCACATAAACCAACTGAGGTTACTTATGGGAAGAAAAGTCTCCTACTCTGTCAGTATTTCACATCTAAGAAACATAAATTAGGAGGGAAAAGGTAATGAGAGAAGACTGTTTCTCTTGTTGTATCACTTCAAAGAGCAGCCTTTCAGACACCCTAAGCCAATCTGAGCAGACAACTTGATGGGAAAGTTGCTGTTTTAAGAAGCCATTGTTAAAGGGGGCACTTGTTATTCTGAGATAAGATGTCTAAAGTGATTTGTAAATGTAAAAGAACTATTTAAATGCTGTATGTTATTCTCATCATCATTATCAGTAGCTTTATTCTGTATCAGTACAAAGTATAGGGTGCATGGGGTGTTCATTATAGGTGTACGGGATGCTCAGAGAGGACTAGTGCCTCTAATATAAAGGCTTTCTGAGTCCTTTTTACAGCTGTCTGCCAGCCACTCTACTCTCACCTGTGCCTTCAAGAAGCCATAACATGCACCATGACCACTCTACAGTAAAATTATCTAGGTGAGTATTAATTGACAAGCCTCAACCTCATCTGTGCATTAAGAGGATATCCACACAAGCACATGAAAACTTTCTCTGGTAGAAAGCGCAAGTGAGAACAATTTATTCCAATAATCATGAAGATGACTGAAGCAGACATAGTGGAGTGCTTAGAACTTAGTCAGACAATGAAGATGCCAAAGTCATCCACTGCATCTTAGATCACCACCAGTCACTTTGATTTTTTTGTCTTGTTACTGGACTTTGATCACTCAGGAAGAGAGAGTGAGGCTCACAACTTTGTACAATTCTGTCTCACTTAAATCCATTTCACGGGCAAGTCAAAACCCATGATGTCTTTGGGTCCTCTTCAGAAATTAAGAATAAACAACAGCAAATTAAGAAGGGACAACAAGTCTCTGTTGCCTTAACAATTATTTTGTTTACATGCTGCAGAAATGTTGTCTTCAGTCTTCATCCCAACAGTATTTCAGGTGTGACACACTAAGGGATGTATTACTCCTTGGTTTAGCATTTGGAGTCCATCACAATCTGGCTTCCACCCATCTTTCCAGACCCACTATTCATTAGTGACATATCCCATGCCTTAGCCAAAAGAGCTTCCTTAGGGTCTGCCAATAGAATATGTTTTTTTTTAAGAATTGGAATATTTCACTTTGTCTTTGGATTCTTAGCACTCAACCCAAAATTGGTACTTAATAAGCGTTTGATGATGATTCACCATTTATAATATTCCTATCTCTATATCATTGCAATGGTTGTGCCTCCTTCTGGAATGCATTCCCTATTAGAACATGACTCCTAATTAACTTGTCCATCAATCTGTGTAAGTGGGGAAAGCATGCTTAATTTGAAATTGGAAGACCTGAGTTTGAACTTTAGCTCTACTCCCCACTACTGGTAGGTCACTGGGCAAGAAGTAAATAGGATGGTGGACTCAGAGTGAGGATAACCTGAGTTTGAATCTTTAGTCATTTCATAGATATGTGGCTGACCTTGAGCAAATCACTAAATTTCTCTCTGCCTCAGTTCCCTCATCTAGAAAATATGGATAATAATAGCACCAACCTCAAAAATTATCGTGAAGATCAAAAGAGATAATATATGTGAAATGTTTTTAAAAACTCAAAGTACTAGGGGCAGCTAGGTGGCGCAGTGGATAGAGCACTGGCCTTGCAGTCAGGAGGACCTGAGTTCAAATCCGGCCTCAGACACTTACTAATTACCTAGATAGTGGCCTTGGGCAAGCCACTTAACCCCATTGCCTTGCAAAAACTAAAAAAGAAGAAGAAGAAGAAGAAGAAGAAGAAGAAGAAGAAGAAGAAAAGAAAGTACTATATAAATGTTAGATATAAAGATGATGGCGATGACAATAATTTCACTTTCTCATTCTAAGTCTGAATTTCTCCAACTGTGAAAGGTGGGATTTGGAGTAGATGATTTCTAAGATCTTCTGAGTCATGACTTTCATCTAATCAAGTCTCCATGATGACTATAAGACCCTATTTAAAGTGATATCAGCTTCTGTCATTGCTATTATTGGCATTTTCAATAATGTCCAACTCTTCAGAAGTGATAATAAGCTATTACTGTTATCAGTTTGCATTCACCTCGGTCCTCATACTGTGAGCTGTCATAGACATTGTAAGATACAAATATCATTCCCAAAGCTAACCTGAGAATCAATGGGGATTTCCATATCTACTAAATCATAATTAAAGGAAGAACCTATGCTAATCCTAATCATCTTCAACTCAATCAATCCATGATTTCCCAGATAACTTTTCCACTTTCCACTCCCAGATTTTTTAGCTCTCTTTTATGTGTGACCCAGTGAATAGAGAATGGAATTTGGAGACAGGAAAACCTGAGTTTAAATCCAATCTCAGATACTGCTAGCTATGGGACCCTGGCAAAATCATTAACTTTTCCATGCCTCAATTTCTTCATCTATAAAATGGAAATAATAACAATGACACCCACTTCACTGGGTTTTTGTGAGGATCAGAATAGTCTGTATAAAGTGCTTTGCAAATCCTAAAGAACCATGATTAGCCTTAGCTATCGCTGTTATTGCTACTGTTTTCTTCCACTGGAATATAGACTCCTTGAAAGCAAGGACTTTCCTATTTGCTTATCTTTGTATTCCAAGGATTAGGCTGTATTCTTAGCACATGGTAAAGAAAGGTCTGTCTTTCTATGCAGCTGTGTGTCTGTCTGTCAATACTACTGAGTCAAGATTCAGAAGAATTTCTGGGAACGATTGAAATAAACTGAACCATGTAATTCCTTTTCTTAGACTTCTTTATCTTCTCCTCCTGATGTTTTCTGTGTATCTGAAGACATAAAGTGTAAAGAAAAGACTTTCTTCTCCCTCCTCTAAGCTATAAGAAACTATCAACTGAGGAGGCAATGGGATGGGAGAGAGATACAAAGAGTAGGAGTTATCTGTCTCACCAAGGACTACCAGGGAAGACTTGAGGTACTCCCAGACTCGTAGAATACATATAAACACCCTCATAAGACCTTTCATTTCCTTCCATCCATCCCTACCCATTTATTCTCAATAGGGGCCAAGGCATCCTGGGTCAATGGTACCACCAAGTGAGTAGAAAACATGGTTAGCTCCTTTCCCACCACATCCTTTCTTCTCCCTTTCAGTTTGCTCTTCTAATATTTATTCACTTCCTCTAAAAATATTCCTTCCAAATTCCCACTCCACTTTATTTATTAGCCAAAATCACTCCCAAGATTACTACAAAGTGTTCATGATGCTCCTTTATCAAGGGGGGAAAAAAAAGAGAACTTTACTTTCAAAGTGAAATTAGGCTTAATTACAAGCCAGTGTCATTACCCTTGAAAGGAACAAGAAGGACCCTTCAGATCTCCACAAAAATATCCTCCTATCTCTCCAGCCTTCTCTGATTAGGTCTGCTTTCTTTCAAATACTTGCATTCAATATCAATTTTTAAATCACCTTATTAAGTTGTATTATTTTCTGCTTTGTTTAATTATAGCAGCAACATTCTCTACAAGTTTTTAATTGCAGCTCTATGATGTTTCAGTGGCAGTATGGGTTAAATCAGGGCTGTTACGCTGACCTGAGATGTAACTTCCCTTTTATATTATCTCTGAAAAACAGGCCCCGGGTTTCAAACCACAGACATCAGAAGGCCCTCAGAAGGCTTTGCCTGAAACTATCAGACTAAGAAATGCTCCCCGCCCACCACCATCAGATCGATTTGTACCCACTTTGTATTGTCTTTACCTATGCACCTTTGTGTGCCAAGATAACAAAGTGAAAAGAACACAAAACATGGAGGTAGAGGACATGGGATTGATTTCTTGCTCTGTTACATATTCCCTGTAATACCTTGGACAAGGAACTAAACCTCTTCCTCATCAGAAAAATGGTATTGGATAAGACAGCCTCCGAGGTCATCTCCAGGTTTAAATCAAAGATCCTGGGATGTTTTCTCTGATAGAATATAAGCTGCTACTGTGTGGGAAGCATTTTTGCACTTGCCCTTGCATCTTCCATGTCTGGCATGGCTTCTAGTATTCCATAAGTGTTTAATAAATGCCTTTGAAATGATTGATTTTTATTACCAAACTTTCTGAATATAGCTCCTTCTTAAGTTGAGGACTGCTTAGATCAAATTTCCCAAATGTCACCATCCTTCCAACTGACCCTTAATAACAGTTGACACATAGGGGCGCTAGGTGGCACAGTGGATAGAGCACCGGCCCTGGAGTCAGCAGTACCTGAGTTCAAATCTGACCTCAAGACACTTATTACCTAGCTGTGTGTGGCCTTGGGCAAGCCACTTAACTCCATTTGCCTTGTAAAAGATCCTAAAAATAAATAAATAAATAAATAAATAAATAATGATTGGCACACGTAGGATTTGGTTGAGGCCACTAGGTGGTCCAGTGGATAGAGAGTGGGTAGAAGATGAAGACTCCCCTCCCTGAGTTCGACTCCAGCCTGAGGCACTTCCGAGCTGTGTAGTCCAGAGCAAGGCACTTCAGTTTCCCCAGGTATAAAATGAACTGGAGAAGGAAACAGCAATCCACTCCAGTGACTTTGCCAAGAAAACCCCAAATGTGATCACCAAGAGTTGGATACAACTGAAATGACTGAACAACGGTACTGGGACTTTATCATAATGTGGTGGAGGGCTTTGCCCTTCATTTCAAAGACCGCATTAGGAAGGTGCTGCCATGACAAGCACTTGAACTAGATTTAAATGTGGGATTGCTGTACTAAGTCATCAGCCTCATTTTCTCCTCCAGTGGTCAGTTCTGAATCAGGTCAACTGGAGACAACCCTGGATGCAAGATGATCAGACTTAATTGACTTGCCCAAAGTCATACAGTTAGTGTCAAGTGGCTGAATTCAAACTCCCATCCTGCTGTCTCCAAGGCCAGTGCTCTATCCACTGTGCCACCTATCCTATATACAAAGTGTTCCCATTTGAACTTCAACCAATCTTATGCAATTATTAGCTGCAGAGTTGTTGGATCTAAGAATTGGAATGTGCCTCATCAAGGGCAATATAGGTGATGATATAAGTGGATTTGAACCCAGTTCTTCCAGACTCAGATCTAGAACCCAATTTATTAAAAAAAAAAACCAAGCTGTTTTTCTCCTCTTCTCTTCTTCTCTATTTGAAACTCTAATTCCTTTCCTAAACGCCCAAACACTTTTTGAAGCTTTTAATAAAATACCTTTGAAAAGGCTGCAAATTCTTTGTCTGTCTCTGAATCTATGCCCAGGAGGACAGCCATAAATCCTCCTCCTATCAAAAATACACAATTAAAAATGAGACACTATATAGCCTCATAAAGACATGCTATTGTAAGACATCTTTGCAGAAGTCCAATGACCATTTTGACACATAATACCTGAACTATCTGAAAAATAATTTTTGGTGTAGCTCTATGTTAATTAGCAGTCGCCCCAAAGTCAAATGATTCTTCATGGCCCTATTGAGGAGAAAATTACATTCCTGAGAATCACATAATGGCCTTCGAGCCCAGTGATAATGCCCCACACATCAGAAGTGACAGCCCCATTTTCCTTCTGTTATTGTGGAAAGGTAAAATGGCTTTTCAAAACCATTGCATTTGCCAAGTGAATAGCATACACTAGAGCAAAGCTGTCTTCTGCTTTGTCCATTTTCCTCAACAAAAACTGAGCCTTTAGCTGGCCCTGGCTCATACAGATAACAACTCCTGAGTGGTCTCTGCATTGGATTTCCAGGATAGAGTCATCTCCCGGCAACATGGATTTCATGACTGCCCCTACTTATTAGATGGCCCTGCCTTGTTCCCCAGGAGTCCTTTGGACTGTCAGGGCACTTTGGAAGGCAACCGCTGGCACAAAGGGCCCTGACAGAATAGTAGACCTCAGAGAATCAACTGACAGGGCCATGGCCAAGGCTGTAACATAAAACAAGAAATTTGGACTTAAGTCTCTGAATGGGGCTATGCATCAGTTCTCTCACCAGAGTCAGGAGATATCTGGGTTCACATGCTGCCTCTGATTATTTGGCAGCTCTCTGACCATGAATGTGAATCTCTGAGCCTCTTCCTCTCTCTTCATTTGTAAAATACCCGACTAACTCATGGGGCTGCTATAAAGACATTAGGGAAAGTATAGCACAGCGGATTTGAATTCAGATCCTGCCTTTGATACTTCCTGTCTATATGACTTTGGACATGTCATTCATTCCACTAGGCTCCAATTTCTTTCTCCATGTGACCTCCAAAGTCCCTGCCAGCTCGAAATCTTAAATTCCAAATTCTATCGAATCCCTTTCAATTTCCTTATTGAAAGACTAGTTGATTTCTAAGACACTTTCCATCTCTAAATCTATATTCCTAGAAATAGGTCATGTATGTTTGAAACTCTTGCTGAAGCTTTAAACTTTAAATACGGTGTCACTCCCTGTTTTGAACCTAAGCATGAGATTTATTCCTGGGAACCAGCTTGTAATTAAGGAAATTAGCCTTCCCTTTCTCACTTTCATAGGCTCATTAAATCCCCAACCTTAGCACTCAGAAGGGAAATTGTTTCTTCCTTCATTTATGGTCCATATATAGGGCCTCCCCAGAAAGGTAGAGGTGAAATCTTTAGAGTACTGATGTCAAGGGAAAGGTACTTCTGTTTGGAAAGTTACAGAAATTATGAGAAAAGTTATCAAGGAATAGATTAACATACCCTTAAAAGGAGTCATGATGGACTTCATTTGATTATGGTTCTAATCTGAAAGAGGCAAAAGTAGAATATTTGTGTGGCAGAGGAAAAGAAGTTGTCCCCAAAGCAAAGTGAAGCATCCTATGGCTGGACTAGTCCTAGATGTAAAGGGCAAAGGAGACAATCAATCACCATTTATTTTAGCAGAAGGCCCAGGGTAGGAGTTCCAAGAATGAGAGGATCTTAGAACTTGGGGGATAATTTGGAGACTGAGTAGAAATAAGAATATATCATTTTTTTTCCCTCTTAGTCCATTAGTAACTCGCTTTGTTCATCTAAGACATGAGCATTGTTCTAACATGTTAGGGTTAATGAGATATGATCTAGCAAAAAGTGGAGATGGTAATCAAGAAATGACATCTCTCTTTTGTTTCTCATTCTGTGTTCTGAGTCCAAGCTGAACACATCCAATCATGTTTCTGAGATATTTGAAAGCAGGAATCTCTCTTCCCCATCGAATCTTCCATTTTTCGAGTCTCCAGTTTCTTCAACCGATCACCACATGACATGGACCTGAGACCAATTGCCATCTTGCTCTCCTTTCCCTGGGTGTTCTCCCATCTATGAATGCATTTCCTAAAATTTGGTACCCAGTGGTTGCAAGATAATTTATCGTAATAAGATTATTTATGGTAATAAACTTTATCATAAGCAGTAAAGAGATAAGGCGAGTGTATAAATGTAATAGGGGATTAGTCACTAAGAGCTCAGACCTGAGAATAGGAGCAGAGGACTCAGCTGGCTATCTGGGGAGGCTGCTTCCAGACATGTAGAATGGAGGACCCTCCTCTTAACTTTGGGGCATTCATAAGCATTCTGTGATTTCCTGATCTTTTACTGTTGCATCCTTTAACAACAGAAACATCACGCATAGAATATGGATTCATGATAGGACTCAATTTTGAGCATCAATTGTCATGAAAAGTCCCACTAATGGGTAATTTACCCAAAGGATGAGGGTCTTGAGTTCAGGCATGATTAAAAGATGATTTTAAGGCTAAATTTTCTAGACAAATGCCTCAGAAGTCTTCCTATGTAACCCAATTCCTGATCATGTACCATGAAATTTCTTTAGGGAACCCCAGAAGCCACATGAGCCCCTGACTGCCCCTAGTGGTTTAGCTATCAAGATCCCAACAATGATGCCAGAAAAGACAGGAAGAGGGCAAGCAGAATTCCAGACTATAGCCATCCCTACTCATTTCTCAGAGCCTTACCTGCCCACCACTTCCAAACTTTCTCATTGAGCACCCTCAGATTCTCATATGGATTGGGCTACTCTAAGCAGAATACACCAACTAAGGCAGTGGTTTAAGCCATTAAAGCAGAGTCCCATTGCTCATCAATCAATCAACCAGGATTGAATTAGCAGTTTGCTGCATGTAAAGTACAATGTGTTAAGTGTTAGAAACAGGAAAAAAATTTAAATAGTTCCTTCCTCAAGTTTGTTCCATTCTAATTAGGGAGAAAATATGGAAACTATAGAATATATACAAAATAAACCCAATATGGTTTGGGAGGGGCCATTGGCAGTTGAGGGAATCAGAAACGCCTTTATGTAGAAGATGGTATTGGAGTCTAAAGAAAGAAGAGTCTATAGATTAGGGAGTCATCTGTGTAGCTGGGAGAAGTGAACCCACAGCAGTTTATGGCATCATTTATTGAAAGTATGCAGAAAAAGAGAAGAGGAGAAGAGGAGAGGAAGGAGGGGAGAGGAGGGGAGGGGAGGGGAGGGAGGGGAGGGGAGGGGAGAACAAAGAAGAGGTGCCAAATCAGATCTTTAAGGGGTGGCTACAGTGAAGGGGTGTGACATGAATGATAAGCCCTCAAAGGAGACAGAAGGGGCTGGCTCATCTCCAATGCAAAGCCCGGGTTGCACATCTCCATCTCCACCAGACATTTGATGTTAAAATCTTGCAGTGCGATTATGGAAAATATTCATAGAAATTTATATAATGGTTTAGTAATGACTTGGTCATGCAGTTTTCCAAAGTAATCTCTAGATTCTAGAATATTCTCCCATAAAATTTGGCAAGAGAAATAATAGACCTGAGGAAATTACCCAGTCTCAAAGTTCTTCTTAAGTTGATTTAAGCATCCTACCCAGGCCCCAAATGTGAAGTATTACTGCAGATAAAATGCATCAAACGCAAACCTGTAGGTTTGTGTCCCTTTTCAGGAAAAGTCTGAGTTTTACATTTGTTCACTCAAAGAAGAAAAAGTATTAAAACCTGTCTATTTGTAGAAGGCAGCCATGTTTCTCTGCTCAGCTCAATCCCCTCACAATGACAGGAAGAGTGTCAGACAGTGAAGGGAAAGAGATGATTTTCACATAAACCTCAACAACTCAATATCATGGAAAGCATCTGCCTTCAGTGCTATAGGTCATTGAGGTCTAGGGACAAAAGAGCCAAGAGGAACTGGGTCTAATTAGCAGGGAGAGCAGCAGCATCAAGTCTCTGAAAAAGTCAAGGACCCTTAAGGCAACGATCAATGACAGGGTGGTGGCAGGAGTCCTCCTAGGTATCAGGTGGGGAAGATAGATTGTTCTCTGATTGACAGCAGCCTCCCTTGTGACCTGTCTGGATGAATGGAACGAACCAGTCAGTCTGGGGAAGGGACAGAGAAAATGAGTAGAAAAAGATCATTCATCTCAAGGGTGAGTGCTTGCATAGACGTTTTTTCAAATAAATGGTTATACAAACACATGAAATGACCAAACTAGAATTCTCAGGTTTCTTTATTTGAGAATCATGGACCAGTTCCTAGAATTTACCTGCCAGGGTCACAGCAATTCTAATTCCCAATTTTTCTTTCCCCAAGGACTCCTTTGGCATCTGTATAAGAGCTTTGTAAAGCCCCCCTAATGCCTCCCTCTTCCCCATCTCTTTTTCTCATACACACATACATCCTTTTTTTACATTCAGAATTAAGTAATCATCTCTTAGGCAGATTTTGTAAGTCTCAGTTTCCTTATCTGTAAAAGTGGAGATGGTCATTCTTTTAGTACTCAATTTATGTGAGAATTGAATAAATGGTGTATGTAATGTAGCCTTTTACAAACCTTAAAGTTCCATACAAATTTCAGTTATCATTACTATATTGTTTTGACAAAACAAGATGGTGGAAGCTAGGCTGTTCAACCCAAATCATCTGACTTGGGAATCGCCCACAAAACTTCAATAAATGATGACTGAAACGTTTACCAAGTCACATGGAAAAACACTGACAACTCTCCCTTCTCCCTTAGACCACAACACTCCATACATTATGTGGAATCAGAATTCTCCCTTTGGGGGAAATCTTGCTATCTCTAAACATCACCATGGAAAAGAAGTTGACTTATTTGCTGTAATCAATTTTGAATTAAAATTTTGCTTTTCTTAGACTATTCCAAAATCCACAATTGACTATAGAAACTCAATGCATACTTCCCTTTCCTAGCTAATTTTATACAACTCTCATTGATGTTTTTGCCCAGAGATTAGAATAATAATCTGCCTCGCTCAGCCACTGGGAAGAGCTCTTTACTGGAATGAAGGCTCCTTGTCTGTGTTTGATGGTCTCTCCACTTGCAATTGCAAGCAATATAGAACGATGTTTTGGCTACGTCAAAAATGCAGAGCACTGTATCAACTCTTTGATAATTCTCTCCTACTTGAAATCAAGCGTGTATCGAATGAAAGGCATTGTGATAAGCAGTGCAGATTCAAAGACAAAATGGTACTGTTTTGTTGATTGTCTAGACTTGAGCAAGTGATGAGCAAAATATTAATAATGCAGATTAAATTTACAAGTGTGTTTTGGTCCTTTTTTCTGAGCGTATCTCTCAGAAGGAACTAGTAACTAAAGTAGTGGTGCTAATCATTTTTTTTGTTCTATGAATCTCATTCAACCAAGAAAAATGTGTGTTCTGAAGCCCCAGGGGGAAGGCTTCTAAATATACAAAAATATGTTTGTAATAAAATTTAGTAATTTACTGCTTAGGGAACCATTTCAAGAATTGTAGACCTAGACCATCAGAAATCCCCAAAGGAGTAGAAGACCACTGAATGGAGTTGCTGAACTCAGGGACTCATATCAGAGTTCATGGAGAAGGTGACACGAGCTGAGCCTAGAACAAAGTTAGGGATTCTGTAAGTTGGGGATGATGCGAAAGGTCCAGACATGAATTCAGTTCAAAGACAGGAAAAGGCAGAAGATAAAAAGTTGTGTGTGGGGAACAAGGAAGCTAGTTTGGCCTGAAGGAAGCAAGCATAAAGGAGAGTGATGTGCAATAAAACAAGAAAGACGGGCTACGTTACCTTATGAACAACTTAAAATGCCAAACTTTACTGTTTGGAGAGAAGTATTTATAGTTTATCCTAATGGAAAAAGGGAAAGATTCTACCCTAATTGTATTGCAATTGGCTACCAAGTCCCTTTGGGGAATATTCCAGGCCTATTTCACAAACGTGAAAAGCCTCCCATGGACCAGTTAATCCCAGGTTAATAGGATAAAGTTTTAGCCCACAGTCAACATGGCCCAAAAGGCATAATGCATTTGGACCCTAGGTCTCATCTATGACACAGGAGCAACATGGGTTTGATCCATGAAAAGCACAGAAGCATAGAGAGTCAACATTTCCCTAAGCTGAGAACTATTGGATCACATAAATGATAAAGACCCCACTTTCAAGTTCTAATTGTCTTGGCCCATAACCCTTGGTGGCACTTTGTGAAAGCTGTGCCCCTTGCCAATTACTCTATAGCTCTCTGCCAAAGCCAGTTACAAATGTGCTGAATGTCTTGCAGAGGTAACCAAAGGGTCCCATGGAGCACAGGCACGAAGTCACACCAACCCCTATTAGTTGCATCTCACAGGCTCCATATCTTAGAGATCAGAGCTTACAAAGTTATCCTCTGGGCAATTTTTTTTTCCTTCTACAGTACAAAGTTCCATAAAGACAAATATCCAGGTCACTGACCCACAGAATTCTGTATCCCTAGAAGATGGTCTAATAACAGCTGTCTTAGATGCTTCTAGTTTCCTATCAGGTGACAGTTGTATCTCAATGAAAAAAAACAGCTCAAACCAAGTGTAGTTTTATTACCTAAAAGAAAACTAAATAAGGTTAATCCATCACTCATTGCATGTACTAAAACATGCAAATTCACTGAATATCTACTCTGTTAAATATCATGCTAAGTTTGTGCTAGGTACCACCAGAGACCTGGCTAGCAATTTTTTGTATTTGGAGTACAGGTTAAAGAGAGAGGGATTTCAGCTGAGATGTGGCCCAGGGCAAGGGAGAGGGAAAGCCTCCCCAGTATAAAAGGAGCTCTGGCTGCTGGGGGGGAGTGGGGAGAGGGTTAGATGGAGGATAACCAGGAAGCAAGAGAAAAGAAATATGGTTATGAGGAAGAATGTTGTTCAGAACACTTGACGTTTCAATTCTACTGAATTGCAGCCAAGGATGGGCCCATAGCCGCCGATGCTGGGGGTGGAATCAGGCCCCAATCACTCTGGAAAGTTGCTCTCAGAATCTTCCGTTTACTTTGGCTAAGTCACCATGTCCAAGGTTCAAAATAAAGAATATATGATCTTGGTTTTGGTAAGGGTCAAGTTCAAGTTTCCTGAATGCCAGTAAAGCGATATCTCCAAAAAGTGAAGTTTCACAGCCAGAGGCGCCATTCTCCAGGCTTCTTCACTACTCCCATTCCTTGAATGAAATGGGAGTCACCAATTCTATTTCTTAAGGTGAGATGAAGGGGCGCAAATCTTTATTGTATGGCCTGCCACTCCCTTCTAAGGTCCTCCAGGCTTTACCATCTGCCCTGACCATTCTGCATGCAGCAGCCCTACACTATCATCAGACCTACTGACATAGCTTAAGAATCAGGGCCTTGCCATCTGTCCTGCAGATCTACTCTGCAGCTGAACTGTCTTTCATCCTCTCCCCAGTGAAACTATTACTCCCTTCAGAGAGGAAACTACCTAACCTTCTTTTCTTGTATTCCACATATCAGGATCTTAATAAAGGCTGCTTATTTAATCATTATTGGAGGGCATATCAGAGAAAAATATCTTTCCTGACGGCTATGACTTTCCCCCCAACTAGCATCCGTTAGAAAAGTGATGGGTTGAGACAGCTAGGTGGCAAAGTGGACCGAGCACCAAAGCTGGAGTCAGGAAGATGTGAGTTCAAACCCAGTCTCAGACACTTATTACTTACTAGTTGTGTGACCTTGGGAAAGTCACTTAACCCCAAAATACCAGAAATCATACCAGAAAAGTAATACCAAAATATTACCAGAAAATTATTACCCCTAATTGTAGGGGGAGTAGTCAATCATGGCATTTACCCTTTGCAGGCACAGATTAAATTTTATAGTTAAGATAAAAACCTTGGGACTAAACCCTAGTAACCTCACCATAAATACATAAATATATCATAAATAAAATTATCTAAATGAATCGCTGAATTTTAAAGTCCACCAGATCAGAGCTTCAGAGGTAAAAAGGGGCCATTTACCTTAATTCTGGGAGGTAGTTAGGTGGCTCAGATGACTTATCCAGAATCATATATCTAGTACATGTCTGAGGCTGAATTTGAATCCAGCCCTTCAAAGTGGAACTCCAAGAATCTACCTAACTCCAGATCTGTCATGTTTTACAGATGAGGAAACTGAAGTTGAAAAAGATTAAATGCCTTGTCTGAGGTCATAAAGTCCAGACATTTCTGCAGCAGAATTCGAACTCTGGTCTTTTTTAATACCAAGCTATACTCCAAAAACTAAACCACTTTCCCTAACTGTATTTTCTCTTTCTCTCTTCTTCATAAATGCAGATGTACCAATGATATAGTACTGTGGCCCCAAAGGAACTTTGTTCAAATTCTGGATAAGAGCATTTCGCTTCTCCTCTCTGGGTCTCAATTTCTTCATCTCTTTTCATGAAGGTCAGAGTTGTATAGAGGAAAAATCATTGATATTGGAGTTAGAGGTCCTGGGTTCAAATTTAGCCTTGATTTCTTATTATTCCTGGGTAAGTTACTTAACCTCATAAGTTCAGAGGTCAGAATTAATCTGTAAATCCCCAGGAAGGAGCCCCCAGGTTTTCAGAATGGTGAACTAGTCTGGGTCAGAAATAGAGATGGGAAAATCTCCCATGCCAAACAGGCCTGCGAGTAGCTCCTGCAGATTCAATCTGGGAGGAGGAGGAAGAAAAGGGAAAAGAGGGGGGGAGAAGCAGGAGGAGGAAGAACAGAAGGTCCCTAAAAAGAGTTAGACAAACTGATGTATATGAATGCTACTATAAATGCAAATTACTTTTAAAAAATATATAGTAGCAGCTTTAAAGACAAAAATCAGGAGAGCCCAACACAAAGACTTTACTAAAAAGAATTTTAAGCTGAAGAAATTGTGGTATTTGAATGTGATAGAATATCATTGTGCCATAAGGAATGATGAATATGACAGATTCAGAGAAACCTGGGAAGACTGTTATGAACTACTGTGCAGTGAAATTACAGAGCCAGGAAAACAATCTGCATGATGACCAAAATATAGATATTGAAATGTTTATGTTGGTTGATGGTTGTAAGACTCATAATAAAAAGGAAAGCATTTTTGAAAGTTTATAAGAACTATGCTCAGTACATTCCCAGAGAGATGATTCTGCCTATATAAGTCATCTCAAAAAGAAATTTCTAGAGCAATGCATTTTCTAAATTAGTATCTTTGACCCCTACCTATGTCTCTGTAGTGCCATTAAATATTTCTATAGTCCATTTAGAGCAGAAAAAAGTTTTGTATTCTTGTTCAGTCATTTCAGGTGTGTCCAACTCTCTGTGACCCCATTTGAGGTTTTCTTGGCAAAGATCCTGGAGTGGTTCACCATTTCCTTCTCCAGCTCATTTTACAGATGCAGAAAGTGAGGCAAACAGGATTAAATGATTTACTCAGCAGTAACTGTCTGAGGTCAAATTTGGACTCAGGAAGATGAGTCTTCCTAGCTATCCCTATTTATTAATACATGGTTATAGAAACTCAGAGTTCCAGAGCTCGGAAGAATAATGGAATATCAATTGGAAGGGACCCGTTAGAATATAAGCTTTTTGAAGGTAGGAACTGGTTTTTTTTTACTTTTATCCCCATAGAAGAGAGAAGGGACTTAATAATAACCTATAAACTGCATGATTAACCTCAGGTCTAATTCGATCTATATGCAAAGCAATCCCTTCTACAACACATTCCACAAATGATCATTTAGTCTTTGCTTGAAGACCTCTAGGTGAAAGAGTGTCTAATTCCTTTTCCATAAGTAGTTGGAGAATTGTCTCTAACTGGATGGCCAAACTCTTATTTTATTGCCTAAATATATGGAGCTCCTTCTACCATTTCTCTATGACATGATATCCAGTCTCTTCACCAGTTTAGTCTATCTCCCCTGAATTATAGACTCAGAAGGCCCATTCCATCCAGACAATCAGACTCTACCCAAGAAGCCCCTTCTCAACACATTTAGCAGATATTTGTGTTTGAAGATCTCAAACAAGGTGCTACCTGCCTTTGCAGCCTGCTCCACTTTGGAGCAGCTCTCCTTGGTGGATGGCCTTTCCTGACATTACATTGGAACTTGTTTCCTAGAAATTTCTCCCCATCACTCCTGATTCTGCTTTCTGGTATGAAGCAGAACAAACCCAATTTTCTGCCACATAGGGGCCCTTCAGATACATTAAATAGTCATCATGACATTTCCCCATACACATACATCTATTGGCTCTTCTCTTCTCCAAGTTAAGTGTCTTGGCTTCTTTAAATCCACTTTCATGTCACATGAACCTAAGCTCTTCACCAATCTAGGTAACCCCCTTTGCATTCTCCAGTTTATCAATGTCTTCTCCAGAACTGAACACCATATTGCAGGAAAGGTGTGAACAATAGGAGGACAATGGAACTCTTACATCCTTACTCCTGGGATTCATGCCTCTCTTCAAAACTTTCTACCTTGAGCCCTTGGGCAAGTCATTTAGCTTGTCTAATCCTCAGTTCCTTCATCTATAAAGTGACAGAGTTGAGCATACTCTGGAATCCCTCCCAGACCTCAGACCTCAATTTATGGTCTCATGAACATAGTGAAGTCCAGATTTGTTTTTATTCTTTGTTTCTTCCAAATCAAACTTTCGATTCCTGTTGAGACTACAGTCATTAAAATTCAGATCTTTTTCAAACAAATTCCTACCAAATCAATGATTATTTCTTTTTTCTTTTTTTTTTTTTAGCTTTTTGAGAGGCAAATGGGGTCAAGTGGCTTGCCCAAGGCCACACAGCTAGGTAATTATCAAGTGTCTGAGACTGGATTTGAACCCAGGTGCTCCCTGACTCCAGGGCTGGTGCTTTATCCACTGCACCACCTAGCCACCCCCAATGATTATTTCTAATCAATTTATACAAATAAGGAAAGTGAGACCCATGGGGGGGGGGGTGACTTGCCTAAGGTAACACAGCAATAAGAAGCAGAGATAGAATTACAATCTGGGCCATCTAACTCAGAATTCAAATCTCTTTCAATATTGAAAGTCAATTGACAATCCATGGAATAGAATCACATAAGCCTAATATTGGTTCAGTTAACATATAAGGACAAGAATTAAACAAATTCTCTGGCCAAAGCTCCATTAATTGTTTCATGTAATAATTATTTATTAGGTACTTGTCACATGAAAGGTTAGTTATTTCTTAGGAAGAAACTATTTGGAGAACCAGCAAAAGGCTGATATTGGAGGTGTTTATTGACCTGAACCTAAAATTTGTGCTATTTCTTTCAGGGACTGCTGTTAGAATAACATGCATTGAAGCAATAAGCTAAGTCAGCAGAATGTTCCTTAGTACTAAAAATAAGCTTTTCAATCTCTTCCTTCCTCCTTGAAACCAGGAGTCAAAGGAAGCCCAGAAGCAGAGACAAGGAGCAGCTGTCCTCTGCAGAAAATCTCTGAAACCGGATTTTCCTTGAGTCCTTCCGTGGAAGGCAGGCTGCTCTAAACAGCAATAGTTGGAATAATTAACAATCAAAATGAAAGTGCAATTAAATGGCTTTTGATTTCTTTATCCATTAGCACTGAAAAAATGGCTGAGCATTGGATTTATAATAAAAGATCATTGGTTTGAATTCAAACTATGCTACTTTCAGCTTGAATGACTATGGTCAAGTCATTTCACTTCTCTAGGTTTTAGTTCACTCATATATGAAATAAAAATGCTGGACTAGATGATCTCTAAGATGCCTTCCCATGCTAAACCCCTATATCCTGTAAGTATTTTCATTTAAGCTTTGCATTTTGGTTGCATAATTCTAAAGAAATATTCATAACTTGATTTTTATAACTAACAGCAGCTACCAGACAACAGGAAAGGTAATAAAAGTAGTTCTGACCTAAATGGATAGATCTATATGGAATACGGAGATACTTAGTGAAGGTATCAGAAATACTAGCTAAACAGCCACACCACCTTCTTGAGATAGGGAGGTGCACCAAAGTCTGAGTCAATCTCTAGCCCCCATATATGACATTTCATCTACCTCCTCAAAGCATTTGTACATTTATCCCCCATGCCTGGATTTTTCTCCATCATTACCTTTGCTGTGGGCATCCTTAGTTCCCTTCAAGGCTTACATTCTATATAAGGTTTTCCCCTATTCACTGTAGTTTCATGTCCCCCACTCAACCAAGTTATCTTATATTTACTCATCAATGTCTTGTGGTAGCCGCCACCACCATCCCCAATAGACTACGAGTACTTTGAAGGCAAGGACTACTGCTCATTCTTTCTTCATATTTTCAGAGCGGCATAATTAAAAGAAGATCAGGTTTGGATTCTAATTCTGGTCTCAGTGACTTTCTCTGCAAAAATACATTTGTAATATCTACCCTAAAATGAAGTTGTGAAATTCAACTGAAAGACGATAACTTGTTGAACTGAATGGAATTCGGTTCAATTAAAATTAAGTCCAGATTCCACAATACCAGTCAGTCTTTTGCCATGAACAGTAAGTCTACACTTCCTCCTCCTTACCTTAGAATCTCCTCAAATCTCATAAACAGCAATGTCAGAACCTCAAGGGCAGAGGGAGCCAGTTTATCAATTAATTGCTCTGTGCTGTCCATTGTTGTGGAGCTGACCCAAATCAGTTCTCTTCCTCACAGTGCTGCTGGCTAGGGTGCTGATTTTCTGTGCATTACACAAATTTGTCTGAACCTGTTAACCTATATTTTCCTCTTAACAGATCCTTCCACTGCTGTTGATTCACCATTATTATTTCTAATATGGCTACATTCAAAGAAATGTCATACTTTCTCCGTCCTCTTTTTTTGCCAGGTTACGGCCAATACTTTGAACAATTATTTCATGTTTGGATTCATGGAAGAGTTTGAATAATCCTCCCAAAGACAGCAAGAACCAAATCAGGTTCCCAATATGCTTCTCCATCTTATCTTAATTTTTAGTATAAAGTACTTTGGATTATAGGATTATGAAATCTAGAACTCCAAGGGACCTTGGAGATCCTTTCATCTAATCCCCTATTTTTACACAAGAGGAAGTTGAGGCCCAGTGAAATGATGTAAATTTTGACCCAAATCATTTAGATAGAAAGTAGATGCATCTAAATTCAAACCCAGATCTTACTCTGAGCTCTAAGTGCTTTGGGGAACAACTGGAGAGTGATGCCGCTCAATTCCTATAAAAAATGATTAAATTAAAATTTCATCTCTACTATTTGCTACTTGTATGACTTTGAGTAAATAACTTCATCTGTCTTGGCCTCAGTGTCCTCATTTGTAAAATATGGGGATTGGAGGAAATAACAACACCGACATTTATAAATTTTATAAAAGGCTTTGATGGTGATGAGGATGATGATGATCTTTGTCTTTCATTCTCAGAGAAGAACATGACAACAGGGAGGTGATGCTATAACATGCCAATGAATTGACTTTGAATGGGGGGTGCTGTGCTAAGTAAGCAGTATCCCTTTCCCTGCTGCAGCCATCTGGGTCCAGTGGTCACTTATGAATCAGGGTGGCTGGAGGTAGCCCCGGATGTAAGGCAATCAGATTTAAGTGACTTGCCCAAAGTTCGACATTAAGTAAAATCGGAGGTCACATTTGAACTGAGGTCCTCCTGATTTCAGGGCCATAGCTCTACCCACTGTACCACCATAATCTTAGCTGAACCCTACAGCTTCATTTTGAGGTATTAAAAATGCATTTGACAGAGAAAGTCACTGAGGTTAGAATTAGGATCCAAACCTAGATCTTCTTTTAACTATGCCACTCTACTTTTTTCATTGATAAAAATTCTCTCTGACAGTGATTTTATTTATTTATATACAACTCAGCAATTCCTGAGGTTTCAAAAATGCAGTAAAATCTTCCCTGAAATTCAAATTTCTGGCATTTGAGGGGAGAGATGTTACAAGCAATTGATCTATTCCCCAAGTCCCATAATTGTTCCTGATGCCACCACTGGGGGCCTTAGCATGCAGATACTAAGCAACGAGGGACTCAGGAAGAAAATGCTCAGGAAAGGAAAAAGTGGCTCCCATAGCTTGTGCTAATGAGACCTGCAATTCCTATAGCGAATACTAGAAGACTTTAAATCACTCAGCAGCTCTACATCAAAGAAGGAAAGAGTCACTGCTCCTTCCTCCTTCCCCACAAGCATTCAGTACTCCTTTAATGAGCCAGTCACTATTACAGCCTGCCCCAGGTGCTCATTTTCTCTTCTTTCTTACTGCAATATTCCCAAGATCAATAAGGGTCATGAGCTCCTATAGTCCTTCTCCCGGGTATGATCACCACTCTTTCACCCCTTCAGGAGTTGTTGTAGCAGGAAAAGTTCTGAAATGATAGCCATAGAAGTAACTGAGGAAGATTAGGGAGGGCTTGGGACAAAATCAACAGGTCCCAGTTCCATTCCTATGAATCCACCTGATATTTCTTTTACCATAAAATTACAACTTTGACCTTTTTAAGTAATTAGGTTTGGATCACAATAAAGAATAAGCTTGGGGCGGCTAGGTGGCATAGTGGATAAAGCACCGGCCCTGGAGTCAGGAGGACCTGGGTTCAAATCCGGTCTCAGACACTTAATAATTACCTAGATGAGTGGCCTTGGGCAAGCCACTTAACCCCGTTGCCTTGCAAAAACCTAAAAAAAAAAGAAGAAGAAGAAGCTGAACTGAAACCTAGAAGTCCTTGGGTTCAAGTCCTGCTGTGTGATCCTGGGTAAGTTACTTATGCTCTACAGGTCCTAGGCAACTCACTAATAATATACAAGATTCATAAAAGTCTTTTGTGGGATACCATGTATGTTACGGAGAAAGTCACAGCTCGAATTTTTGGTATTTTCTGAGATATCTTGGAATTTCCTGTCCCCATCAAATCATAACTTCAGTAGATAGAGGTTCACATAGTTTAATATTTCAGTAGAGTTATGATTTCATCAACCTGGACTAGGAGGAATGGGGTAAAAGCACTGAGGCTGTTTATCAAGATGAAGAAAAAGCTTGGGGATAGAACATGATTATAAGTACTTGAATGACAATCAAAAAAAGAAGCGTTAGATCTGTCATGCTTGGCCCAAATACCAAATGAAGAGCAATGTATGGGAGCTTGGTTCTTTTAAAAGATATACTTGGGATTAATAGTCTTGCTAACTGAGTGACCTGGGCAAGTCACTTAGGCTCTATTGGCTTCAGCTTCTCGTCTGTAAAGTAGGGACACTCTGGAAGAGGAAATGACAAGTCATTCCAGTCATCTTTGCTGAGAAAACCCATGAACAAAATCCAGGGGACTGCATAGCATTAAACACAATTGGACAACCAAACAATGAAAGGATTACTATAAGGGGAAAATTGCCACAGGCCTGTCCAAAAGTCCACCCACCACTAGTGAACTCCCTCCCTCTCACTAGACATTTTCAAAAGAAGGCTGGATGACCACTTTTCAGGGATGGTGTAAAGAGGATTTTCACAGGCAAGTGAGACCTGGTAAGCTACCGTGTCCTGCTTACACTCATCATCCCTTCACTGTCCTTGGAAGACAGTGTTTTTGTTTTCCTGAGAGGTGCATGCACAGAGTGAACTCAGGCTTAGCAGTCTGTCTTTGATTAGGATTGCAGTGGTTGACAGTCTAGAATCATTCCTAAACAAGAGATTTCATTAAGCATTCAGACCACCTCTATATCCTGTATTTTACGAGGCAGGGAAAAAAGTACATCTCTTATTTGTAAATGAGATGCCTACAGAATCCTTTTCTATCACCACAGCTACATGGAGGGGACTCCCACCAAGAGCCATATTAAAAAACTATCAAGATTTTAAAATCCATATCACAAAGAGTATTTGCCTCTGTGTTTTATGCAGGTGACAGAATTTATGTATAACAACCTACCTCTTATGGCATTTAAATTTCTCTAGATTTTGATCATCTGTAATGATAGATAAGGGAGAAAAATAAATTATTACTTGCAAATAAAATCGAAATGAAACTGTTTAGAGAGTTGTCATGAATTACAAATATCTTATAAGCTACTGATAAATTTCAGCAAAATCTCAAAAATCTAAATTCATGAATTTCCTTCTTTTATGAGTCATTTCTTCATCCAATTTAAGAGTCATTTATCAAACCCAAATTGTTTTGACTTTGACTTGATTTTTCTTGTTCTAGCCTATGCAGACTGCATATTCTCACAAAAAGGACCATGAGACCAAGCAAATTTGCACTAACTCCTAAGAGGTTTTCATCATCAAAGAAAGAAGCAAATGAAGATACCTAAGCCTATGTGCATTTGTCCATCCCGGAAGTTTTCTCTGGCTTCATGTAGGGCACCAGGAGCCTTCAGAACTAGAAGAGAAAACAAATTCTCAGATGGTAAAGATGGATGTCAGATAGTTATAATTCACCATCTACCTAGCTCCATTGAACTTCATTCACTTCAAGCTTCGCCACAAAGTAAAATAGGTGACCCCAATTCATCACCTGATTTACCATAACTTTCTTTCCTGGAAATAATTTTTTTCTTATTAATTTAAGTCTAAATACAAAACAAGAAATGAAAAAATGTGCATAGCAGAACATGAAAGATTTCAAAATATAATAGCAATAAATTTCCTTTTCAAGAAAGCCCAGATACTACACATCGTGTTCAAAATTGTCCATCTTTTCTTGGATTCCTTATAGGTTCCCTTTTGTTCTCTGCTGTGTACTTTTTAAACTAATTTTTCTCCTTCCCCCTCAAGAAGGCTACAATTAAGTACAGATAGAAATATAAAATATATATATACACAAATATATGCATACATACATGTGCATATATGCATACCTATTCATAAATATCAATAATAATATACAAATAAACATACTTACATTTACATATATATATATATAAATATATATGACTGTATCATATTTCTCTCCACTGTTCCTTAGTTTCTCTGGGGGTGAATAGCATCTTCCTTTAAGTCCAAGTCTTTCCATAATTTTCTAAATCCACCACCTTATCATTTCCTCCATCACAGCAATATTTCTACTTATACTAACTTGTTCATTTGAATAGTCTGAAACAATGCTGATCAATATGGTTGCCATATGAGGCCATTTCCCTATTTTTATATTTTGATTAAATCTACTTTAACGTGAACTCTGAGATCATGATTACTCTCCCTGCCTTTCTTACATAATAAATTCTTCAGATCTTTATTTGATATTTACGTATCTCTCATTTTTATCACATTCCCTGAAAGCAACAACCCCTCCTCACTCCTCTCCTTTTCTTGTATTCCTCCAACTCCTGCATTCCTTACTCTATCCCCACCTCCAAGAATCATTCCCTCACGCACCCTTCTATTCCTTCTCTTATCCTATTCCCTTACCCTTGAACTCAGTACCCTTCCTATCCCTTTGGTCTTTAGTTCTAAGTTTCAAAGGTTTTTATACCCTTCTAGATATATGTGTGTTTGTTTGTGTGTGTTTGTTTGTGTGTGTGTGTGTGTGTGTGTGTATATCTTTCATCCATCCCTGATGAGAGTTAGATTTCCAGAATTGCCAGTCCTCCTTCCCCATCTAATTCTTGACATTTTCTAGAGCTCTCTAGAGGTCATTTTTCAATGTTCAAGCACCACTATGAGCTTGGTATTTGAGTTAGGTATCATGGGAGAAGAAAATAAATAATAGGCATTAACCTGATTGTTGGATATTATAGGGGAATATTAGGCTCTGCCTTCCTTTTCTCTCCATCATAGGACATTAGACCCAGAAGGGGCCCTAAATATTCTCTAGTCCAATACCTTTAATTTACATTTGAGGAAACTGAGACCCAGGAAAGTGAAGTGACTCACTCATGGTCAGATTGTGTCTGAAGTGAGATGTGAACCCAGGTCCTGTGACTCTGGAGACAACCCTCCTTGCACTGTATCATCTAGCTTCTTCAGGTTCTCTTCGCCTTGAGGGTGCTTGGCTAGGTGAACATGGACATTGGCACTGAGTGTCTGAGAGGTTCTAAGGTAAGATGACAGCAATGAAAACATAATCCTGAGAATGAATCTGAGAGGCACATATTAAAGGGGGAAAGAATGGGGTTTGATATTTGGGCTACAGGGAATGAAAGAGAGGAAACATCAAAGAAAATCCCAACATTCCTAGCATAGGACACTGAAGAAAATGGTAGTACCAGTCATGGAGGTAGATCTGGGGAGGAAAATAAGTTGAGGAAGAGCAGTAGTTCTTTTTAACTTTTCAAATTCATATTAATGTATATTGAAATCATCAGAAGTTCAAAAGTCGACTAGATTTTGAATCAGAGAACCAAGTTTTAAATCCTAACTACAACTATGGGAATTTGAGAAAATTGCTTTACCTTTCTGGGACTGACATTTCTCATTTGTAAAATAAGGGAAGGGAAGTGGGTAGTATCTAGCTCTAAATCCATAACTTATGAAATTAAAATACAGGCATACGGCATAGAGGGCTTGTTTTGGAATCAGAAATTCTGAATCCAAATCCTGCCAGACACTTGCTACCTATATTATGCTGGCATATAACTTAACCTCTCTCTCCCTTAGCTTTCTCATTTGTCGATTGAAAATCTAAACCTATCATGACCATAACATAGCTGATGATGATGAGAGAACCTTTAGCAATTTAATGTTAGAATACAGCTTTACAAATGTATCGCATTTCAAGCTCATGGTGACCTTGAGTGATATAAATATCCCATTTTAAAGATGAGAAAACTGAAGTAGATGGAGGCTAAGTGACTTTCTCAGGGTTCTGCAGCTAGTAGGTTTCTCAAGTTATATTTGAAATTTTTTTAACCTTACAGGGTAATATAAATGTTAGCTATTATTTTAGTAACATTACTAAAACTAAAAAATCACTAATAATGATTTAGCTTCAATCCAATAAATTATTAAATGTTATATATATATATATATATATATATATATATATATATATATATATTATATATATATTAAGTGAGACCCAAAGAGGTTGAGTTGCTTGTTCAAGGTCACAGAGTCAATGTCTGCATTTGGACTTAAGTTCAAATCTTTCTGATTTAAAGTTCCTTCCACCACACCATGCTACTCTCACGTGGTTTGTCATCTCTTTGAGAACAGGGAACTGGGCCCTGGATCAAAGAATTTTGAGCTGGAAGGGGCTTAGTGACATCTCATCTAACTCACTTCCTACATAGTTATAGTGTCATGATATGAAGCTAGAAGAGACCTTAGAGGTTCTCTCATCCAACTTCCACATTTTAAAGAGAAGGAAACAGAATTCCAAAGAGCTTAGAGGAATTGTCTAAGGTCACACAGTAAATAGCAGCTTCAGAATTTGAACCAAGAAATTCTGGCTCCAAAACCATTACACTGTGCCACTTTGTCTCCAACATTATCCAGAAAGGGAAATTCTGGCTGAGAGAGGGTGAGTGACTTGCCTAAGGTCACAGAAGTAGTAACTATCAGAGATGGTATTCAAACTCAGATTACATGGTTCCAAATTACAAAATCATATCATCAGAGATTTAGAGTTCAAAGGTATCTCAGAGGCCATAGAGTCCAGCTCTCTCATTTTTTTTTTTGTTGGGTTGTGTCTAATTTTTGTGACGTCATTTGGGGGTTTCTTGGCAGAGATATATTTATTTCTCCAGCTCATTTTAAAGATGACAACACTGAGACAAACTGGGTTAAGCGACTTGCCCAGAGGCAGCCAATGGTGTCTAAAGCCAGATTTGAACTCCGGTCTTCCAGTCGCTAGGTCCAGTTCTCTCTTCTAGCCTGCCATTTTGCAGATGAGGAAACTGACTCACAGAGTTTTTTAAGTGACTCACCCAGGTTTATACAAAGTTAGAATTAAAAACCAGACCCTCTGGCTTTAAAATTCAGCTCTCTTTGTACAACATTTTGTATCTCCAGGGCCCAGAACTGCCACTTGCCCAAAGTAAGTACTTAATCAAGTCTTATTGGATTGAATTGGTTTTGTTTCACATTTTCAAGGAAACCCTGTCCAATTACCGGAGATGATCATGAGATGGGACAGCTTCATAGGAGGAAAGAGACCTGTCCGGTGCAGTCTCAGAGTAGAGGAGGGGAGGGAGGCCACTCAAGGATACTTGAAGGAGATGCTAGAACACGGTAAGTGAATGTTGAAAGGAGAAGCACAGGGGAGCTCAAGATCAATCGAACAGAACCCAATTTTGTGTGTGGGACCTAAATTAGAGCTGACCCCTTACCTCCATGAGGCTTGCCAAAAAAAATTGATACACCTTGAATCTTGCAAGGGAAGAAATCATTCAAAAAACCCTGACTTAAGTGAGACTTCATGGTGTGAAAAACACTGCAGCATCAGAGGGACTGAATAACCCAAAGAATTATCACATAAAGTGGGGGAGGTAATACACATTCTAATTTTTAGGGGATGGGAAACAAAACTGTCCCTCTCTCTCTCATCTGATTTAAGGCCATTGCATGAGTTAAAATAATTCCATGCAGAGATGGGTGAATGAATCATACACATTCAGAAATTGTTTGTCCTAATGAATATGACCACAGAGATCTGCCAAACAAAATAACCTTCAAGAACCTTGAGATATTTGCTTTGAAAGTGGATAGATTCCACATATCTATTGGAGAGGTAACATGATAGAGTGGAATTAGGAGACCCGGCTTCAAGTCCTGCCATAACATTTCCCATCTTTGCGACCTTGGGCAAGTCACTTAATTTCTCAGGGCCTCAGTTTCCCCATCTGTAAAGTGATGAATTTGAACTTGGTGATCCATGAGGACCCTTCCAGCCCTACTTTGAGGGATGTTATGATGCCTGGGTCCATCTCACCCCAATGCAGTTATAGGATAGAGACAATGTCCAATTTCTTTCAGATATTCAAGAGATGATCATTAGTAATAATAACTAAAATTGTTATTAATAAAAGCACTGGATAAGAGCTCAAAGGATATAGATTCAAATCTCTAGCCTGTTACTTCCTCCCTTTATGACTTTTAGTAAGCCATTTGATTTTTTTTTAGGCCTCAATTTTCTCATCTTGGGGGGTTAAGCTAGATCAATATTTCTCAAGCTTATTTTGTCTTTATGCATTTAAATTTTTATATTTTTTATATTTTATATTTTTTATTTTATTTAAATTTTAGATTTTGAGAACCCAAAAGAACCCTTGCTTATGTGAGTACTATCAAGATTTGCCATATTAAAAATTAAACCGATCATTTAAACATATTTATATATTTTTATTTGTCTTAAAATAACTAACAAACTCAGATGTTAACACATAACATTTTAATGGCAGTGGAGTAGCTTTACATATTGCAAATCTCTTTCGTGTCTGGCTTAATAATGTTTGTCCTTCATTTTCAAAGAATACCACAACATCAGGGAGGTGATGTCATGACAGGCACATGATTTAGATTTGAATGAGGGGGTGCCATGCTAAGTTAAGACCCTCACTTTCTCCTCCAGAGCCATCTGGGTCCTGTTGCCAGATATGAATCAAGACATCTGGAAATGGCCCTGGATGTGAGACAATCAGGGTGAAGTGACTTGCCCAAGGTCACACAGCTAGTAAATGGCAATTGCCTGATGCTGAATTTGAACTCCTGTCCTCCTGACTCCAAGTCTGGCTTAATAGAAGGAAACTGGTTTCCTTACATCTGCTACTGAAATCAAGTTGCTGTGGTGTGTCATTTGGCTTGAATTTAACAAAGAAAATTCAGCCTCACATACTGAAAAGGTCTCAGGGAAACTCCAGTACTCCTTGGATCATTGGAGACTTTAAGATGTAATAGGCTAAGGGCAGCTAGGTGGCACAGTGGATAGAGCACCGGCCCTGGAGTCAGGAGTACCTGAGTTCAAATGTGGCCTCAGACATTTAATAATTACCTAGCTGTGTGGCCTTGGGCAAGTCACTTAACCCCATTGCTGTGCAAAAAAAACCTTTAAAAAAAGAAGGAATGGGCTAGATGTCCTCAGAAGCCCCTTGTAACTCTAATTCTGTAATCCTAATAAGCTAGTTAGTAATCTGGGTTTGTAAAGCACCTTATAATTGATCCTCACCACAATGTAAGGGTCTTATTGTACAGATCAAGAAACTGAGGTGAGAGAATGTCATGGACTTGGCCAAGATCATGGCTAATTAATGTCATGAACAAGATTGGAATCCAGGTGTCCCTGACTCCAAGTTCCTCAGTCCCTTAACTAGACCACCGGGATGCCATGACAGCCAAAGTGCCATCCCCTTATCTCAAACTGCATAACTGTCATATCGGTTTCATACCCTCCAAGACAAAAAGGATGCCCCCATCCCCACTAACATGCTGATGGATGTCTTCTTGGAGATGGGGAGAGAAGTAAGGAGAAAGAGTAAGAGTTCATTTCCCCCATGTTTTCTTGTGTCTGGGATTTCCATTATCACTCCTAAGTGATGATTTCAGATTCAATAAAACACAAGTTGAAATCCAGCCTGAAGCTGACCCTGTCCATTCCTCTCAATTTCATCTGATTTCAAGCCGAATAAGAAACGATAGGTGTTAAGCAGATGAGGCAGTTTATTAATGGGCTCTTGGAGGGAAACACATCAGTTTCTTCAATGCAGGAAGTCAGCAATAAACTTCTCAGGGCTATTCCTGTCTTATTCTCCCATTTTATTTTTTATCCATGTCAGCCTCTTATCTTACCCAAACAGAAACAATCAGACCCAACTGGGCTGAATTACACAACATAAAATGCTTAATATTCTTTGTCAGGCAGTTCCAAAGGACCTGTGGGCTTGGAGAGAAGCTCATCTGCAGCTATTGGCATATTAATCACCAAGACAGTGGTAAAAATTTCCAAGGGATTGGTAGGAGTTATTTCAAAACAGCCACTTGTTCCAGATTAAACTCAAAAGGGGATAGAAACCAACCCAGGGTTGTTTATGAGTAACAAAAACCAAGAATGATACTTGCTCCCCTATTGTCTGTGACATGTGATTTCCCATGGTTTCTCAGTGGTATGTGATAGGAATAGGGGTGTTACATCGGAGAGGTAGGAAGGAGAGTTTTCAGAAGAGCAGCTGATTGAAATCACCTTCACTGAAATGAATCTGCCTCAATCGTACTTGAAGCAAGCATTAGGGACTCTGACTTTGACTTTTTTTTTCTTCCGGACAGAGAAAGAGACGTATATGGCCTACATCCACGGCAATCAGATAAATTGTGATAATGAGCCATATTCCCCTGGATCCATCCATGATGCTCTCGGGAGAAAAAGCTTCTGGGGAAATGAAAGTATCTCATTTCCCTTTCTTTCCCAAGGAGAAAGCTCACTGAATAATCATTAAAATGCAAAGCAGCTCTTAATCATATGCTATCCATTATGCATATTATATATATATATAAATATATACACAATTAACAAATAATATAAGACTTCTAGCTATTCCCCAGTAGATTAATGAGCAAAGGATATGGACAAATTCTTCTCAAGAGAACTGAAAAATATAGACACATGAAAGAAAGGTGAAAATCACTAGCAATATGAGAAAATTGGGAGTGACAAAAAATGCCATCAATATTGGAGGAGTTAACAGGTGACAGGTACACAAATTCTTTGCTGGTGGAGTTGTACTAACTTTTTTGGAATTATCCCCAAAAGAATAACAAAATGTCCAAAAAAATTCATGTGAAACAGATGCTCAACTCCTGGTGACAGCATAGAGTGAAGGATAGAGTACCCACATCCTGTTTCTTTTCTAGATTTTCATTAACACTGTTCTTTCCTAGTTCTGTGTGTCTAACAATGCCTTCTCAGTCTCCTTGGCTGGTTCTTCATCTATGTCAAAGTCACTAAACATAGATGTCACCCCCCCAGGGGTCTCTTCTGCTTCTCATTCTATCCTATCTCACTTGGGGATCGGGTCGAATTGGCATTTCTATACAGATAACAGCCAAGTTTCTGTATTCATCCCTAGTGTCTCTCCTGAGCTATAGGCACACAGCCTCACCTGTCTTTTGGACGTGTAAAACTGGAAGTCCCACAAGCATTTCAAATTCAACATATCCAAACTAGAACTTATTGTCTTTCCCTCCAAATATTCCCCTCTTCCTGTCAACAGCACCCACCATCCTCCCTGTCACTCAGTGATATCATCCTTGACTCAGCCAAACAGTCAGTCAACAAATGTTTATTAAGTGCCTACTATGTGCCAGATAATCTGTTAAACATTGGGAGATGACTTCTTGACTCCTCAATTCCAGTCATTCCATATTCCCAGATTGTTGCCAAATCTTGACTTTTCCATGTTCCTAATATCCCTAATGGAGTTCTGCTCTCCACTCATCCAGTCACAATCCTCATCAGGTCTTGCCAGGATTATTACAATAACCTTCTAATTAATCTGCTTGCTTCAAGTCTTTCCTCACTATAATCTATCCTCCACTCAGATACCAATTGGTTTTTTTTAAAATAATTCATCTTGGGGGCAGCTAGGTGGCATAGTGGATAAAGCACCGGCCCTGGAGTCAGGAGTACCTGGGTTCAAATCCAGTCTCAGACACTTAATAATGACCTAGCTGTGTGGCCTTGGGCAAGCCACTTAACCCCGTTTGCCTTGCAAAAATCCTAAAAATAAAAAGAATAATTCATCTTGGGGCGGCTAGGTGGTGCAGTGGATAGAGCATCAGCCCTGCAGTCAGGAGGACCTGAGTTCAATTCCAGCCTCAGACACTTAATAATTACCTAGCTGTATGACCTTGGGCAAGCCACTTAACCCCATTGCCTTGCAAAGACCTAAAAACAAACAAACAGACAGACAGACAGATAGATAGATAGATAGATAGATAAATAAATGAATGAATGAATGAATGTACAAATAAATAATTCCCTAGCTGTGTGGCATTGGGCAAGCCACTTAACCTTGTTGGCTTGCAAAAACTAAAAAAAAATTTAAAAAAAGAACATGCTGTTGGAAGAAAGGCACCAGAAGACTTGTTCAATGCAATGCTGTCACAAATCTTCAATTTCTTAATTTAAAAAACCCTCAATATCAGTAATAAAACAAAGCATTCTTTTCCATGTAAGATCAAAGCTAAAACAGTAGGGTCTTTGTCATTCACCTTTGGACCAGCTCAGTTTGGGGGCCATAAGAAAGGACACCTCAGTGATCCATTTGTCTCTTGTTCTCCTCCTAGCCTTTCCATCAACATATATAGAGATAGAGGAGAGAGAGAGAGAGAGAGAGAGAGAGAGAGAGAGAGAGAGAGAGAGAGAGAGAGAGAGAGAGAGAGATAAGGATAGGGATAGGGACAGGGACAGGTACAGATACAGATACAGATACAGATACAGATACAGATACAGATACAGATACAGATACAGATACAGATATAGATATAGATATACATGTATCTATATATATACATACACACACACACACACACACACACACACACACACACACACACACATATATATATATATATTAGGAAACCAAAAATTCATATAATTTGCTTTATTGCTTTATTGCTATCTGAAACCACCCCATAGTTCTAGTCACAAAAGTTGTAGAGATAACCAAGCTCATTTAAGTAGGAAGGAGACTCCCAGAAGCCAGGTAAAGTCAACATTGCAAGCACTTCTACATCCCAGTCACTGCAAAGAGGGTGTCCCACATGGCTGCACTCAAACAAGCCTGCTCCTAGCAGGCGATTGGCCGTGTTGTCATTCAGGTCCTGAAATATACATGTTTGATTCTCCCCATGATAACAGGAAGTTAGCGTAGTGTCTTCAGAATCGGGTCATTCCAGACAAACCTCATTTCTTTTGGGGGGCAAAGCCACCAGATTAATAAATTGAAATGATGTAGACCAAATTTACCTTGATTCCAACAAAGTGTTTGGAACATACCTTATAGTATCTTTGTGCACAATATGAATAGATGTGGGTCAGACAAAAGCACAGTTATGTGAATTCTAAACTCACTGAATGACTAGACTCAGAGAATAGTAGTGAAGTTGTCATGTTGACTTGGAATGAGGTCCCTGGTGGAGTGCCAAAGGGATCTCTGTATTCTATAGTATGAACAAGTCATTATTCCAAAAACTAGGAGTGAAAAGTTTTTGTTTTTTTATGAAAATGAAACATCATCCCTCCTTACAAGGAGCTCAGATTCTACTGGCAATATGATGATATGTACAGAGACAGGAATAACAAGATAGATCATGGGATAGGGTGAAGGGGAGATCACACAGTTCTTGGCAGAAATTTGAGAAGGAACGTGTTATCATCTTGGAGAGAGGTGTGACACTGAAGGTTTCAATAATAATGACAAATCATTGTAGTTAACATTTCTATAGCACTTTAAGGTTTACAAGGCATTTTGTATATGTTATCTCACTTGGCCCTCAAAAGAATTCCCTATTGTTGCTGTTCAGTCATCTCAGTCGTGTCCAGCTCTTTATGATCCCATTTGGTGTTTTCTTGGCAAAGATACCAGAGTGGTTTGCCATTTCCTTTTCCATCTAATTTTACAGATAAGAAAACTGAGGCAAGCAGGGCTAAGTGACTTGCTCAGGGCTACACAGATAGTATGTGGCTGAATCTAGATTTGAACTCAGAAAGATGATTCTTGTTGACCACCTAGCTGTCTCCAATTCGTGAGGTGACTTTATCTCCCTTTTACAGATAAAGAAAATGAGGCAGATAGAAGGTACATAGCTTGCCTAGAATCACACATCTGAGGATGAATTTAACTCACATCTTCCCCACCCCTAGGTCCAGTGCTCTATCTACTGTACCACCTAGCATCAGCAGAACTTGGCAACTGTTTAAATAGTTAAATGAGGGGACGCTATCAAAAAAGAAAGAGCTAAATATGGTTCCAAGGTTGCATGCAGAGATAACTGGAAAAACGTTGGAAACCACAATGATAATAAGGAAGTTTAGAGGAGGAGTAAGTCTAAAAGGAAGACTATGAGATCCATACTAGGTAAAGCATCTTTAAACATCATCGGAACATTAAATAACATCAGGATATCAAAAATACAGCAATGTATTAAAAAATACATAGGATGTCCAAGTAGAAAGGTCAAGTAAGCAGTTGGAGATGATGGTTAGAGTTTGTGGAGGAAATAAAGGCTGGATGGAGGAACGATCCTCTCTAGAGGTGATTGTTGAGAACATGGGAGTAGATGCCATCCCTGAGAGAGAGAAAGAGGAAGAAGAGAAGGCTGCCTCCATCAGACCCTGGAACACCCATCCTTAGAAGGTGAGATGTGACTGACAATGCAGTAAAGGAGAATATGAAGGGCCAAACCCAATGAAGTGAACTCATAAGAGAACAGTGTCACAGAAGACAAGGTAGAAGACAATTCAGGAAGATGACGTGGCTGGGGTCCAGAATGGCAGAGAGAAAAGAGATCATGGGGTGGTAGCAAAAACACTGGGCCAGGGATCAGAAGATTCCCATTCAAATTGGGACTGGAAATTACTGCTGTGTTATTTAACAAGCACTTATTAAGTGCTCAGTATATGCAATGAACTTTGTTAAGACCTAGAGGAGGAAAAAAAAGCAAAAACAGTCCCTTTCTTCAAGGAGCTTATAGTCTAATAAAAGAAGAGATTTTTAAAAAAAAGTACATACCAGTTACATAAAGAGTAGAATAGTAGCCTTCAAAGTAGAAGCACTAAGTGGAGAGAGGAAGATTCTCTAGAAAGACCTCTAGTAGAAGTGAATTCTAAGAAACAGAAGTGAGAAGGGACATCTTTACAGGCACATAGGGAGAGGGATGTGAACTAGAAATGGTTCTAAGGAGAAAGCAGCTCCTTTGTAAGGCATTGGGGTCCCTGTTTACTGGAAGAGACCATGCAGCTGCTTTTATCCTTTTTCCAGGATCTTGCAGAAGAGATTCCTATTAGACCTGATTCTGGCTTCTAAGGTTCTCTCTTTCAGTCTAACATCCACAGATTTCTCCTTCCCAGACATCCTCATCTAAGTTCATTTTTTTAGGGTCTTTTTGCAAGGCAATGGGATTAAGTGGCTTACACAAGGTCACACAGGTAGGTAATTATTAACTATCTGAAGCCAGATTTGAACTCAGGTCCTCCTGATTCTGGTTATCCACTGCACCACCTAGCCGCCCCTGTTAATTTTTTTAATAAACATCCTCAAAACAAGTAGGGGAAAGATTTTAGAGCTTAAAATGTAGTGTATTAATAAATCACATAAGACTTTCTCATGATAGTATGACAGGCTTGGAGGGCAGACATGCTATTTCATTAAGCAAAAGAATTTCTTGTGTAGAAATTCCCTCCACTGATGCAAGTTAGTAACTTTACTTTTTCTTACAGTCACAAAAAGTTGTCTGGGGCATGGAGAGGTTAAATTACTTGCCCAATGCCACACAGGCAGTGCATGACAGGGGTAAGACTTGAATACGAGTCTTAATAACTTCAAAGACAATTCTGTCTTACTATGACAATCTGTAGCTCATAACAATAATAGCACATATTTTCAGCACGTCATCCTCATAGATGTTGATATGGTGCTTAGAAGTTGGAGATGGACAATAGAGGCATTTTTATTCATGTTTCATAAAAGAGGACACAGGCTAAAGAGCTGAAGTTTCCCCTCTTCTCTCCCTTAAACTCCAACTATCCTCTCCATTTGCTTACTTGACCTTTCCACCTGAACATTCTGCTATTTGTGTGTATGCATGTATGTGCTATGTAGGTATATCTGAATATACATATATGTGCATATGTTCTACCTTAAGTAGACCTCAAGATCTCCCCTCTAAATTTGTTCCTTCACTAGACTTCCTTAGTATGGTTGAGTGCTTCAGTATTCTTCCATTTATCCAAGCTTGCAACCTTGGAAATACTCTTTATTCCTTTTATGATAAGGTTCCCTCATTTAGCTATTCCAGCAGTTGCCAGATTCTGTTGATCCTAGATGGTACTGGAGAGAGCCAACTCATTAAGTGCCTGAGACAGAAGTCAAATTCAGTTCTTCCTTTGCAACAAGCTGCGCCCCCTCCCCTGCTGCCTCTTGTGGGCTTCATAATCATCATTCTCAAGCAACTTTGTGAGAGTAGGCAGTATTGTTTTCCCATTTTATTATAAAGAAACTGAGGTGCAAAGACGTGTCCAAATACAGCCAGCATCAAAGACAGGTTATGAATCTTTGTCTGTGGATCCAAGGCCAGCACCTTCTCCACTGTACTTTACGCCCTGCCCCTTAATTCTGTGTGACAGCATGGGTACTAATCATTCGTATGGCCAAGGACGATAGCCTAAAGCCAGAGATTGTAGTACCCCTTAGCTTTTTGCAGTTTCCTTTCCCCCATTTTTCCCAAAAGCTGCCTTCAGATCCTAAATATTCCCCTGATGCAGCACTTTCCCTTCTTCTCATGGATGGTTTTGTAACCAGATCCTTAACCTTCCCCTGTTCATGACTGATTAGATTTTCCCCATGCCTGACTCACCTGGGATGATCAAAACAGTCCCATTGACCCATCTTGAGTCCTGCTGCTCTTGTCCTTGGCTCACTGGGTTTCCCCACTGATAGCTGTGGTCCAGGACTTCTTCTCCATCTGGTGCTTTGGCTCTTCTTTCAGACTTTGCTTTAGGAGTTCTGGCTCCTGCCAGTTGGCCCAGTCCATCTGACAGCCGTTCTTTTGCTGTTTACAGAATTTCTTCCAGGGAAGGCTGCCGACATGAGTCAATAAAGGTTTCTTCTCAGTTAGGAGTCATTAGCAATGGACTGTAACAAGGAATAACTTATCCAGAATAGTGGGAGGGTAGTAGTTAGAAAGGGGGCAGAGGAGCATGGGATTTCTACCTCTTTGTAGGAGACACAAGGAAGGAATTGAATTATCCTTGGTTCACTGATCTTCCCAAAATCGAACCCAGGAGATGAGGCCAAACCAAGCAATTTTAAACTTTCCCCATCACTGAAACTCCAGGTCCCACCTTGTAGAAGTTATAGCCCATGCATCTATCTCTTGGAATTTCTAGTTTCTTTCAAAAGTCACCAATGCCACCAGTTATGTGATGTTTTCCTTTTTCTCTCAACTGCTAGAACTTACCTTCCAAAATACTCACATAAAGCTTCCATGGCTATCTGCCCTCTCCCTCAATAGACTGGAAACCCACTGAGAAAGGCAGCATTTTGGTTTTGTTACCCCACTCTCTTGCCCAGGACCTCATCCATAATAGGTACTTAATACTTGCTTGCTGATTCTTTGAATTAAAAAATTGGAAATTAAAAATTATTAGGATTTCTAAGGAGCTGTTTTGTCTATTCCAAAGACCTAGGACTTTCTCCCTCCTCTCTTCAAGAAGTTCCACTGGCTCCCTTTTACCTCTAAGATGAAATGCCTCATCTGTCTGGTAAGGTCTTGTTCATCCTGAGAAGTCAATCAATGATGTTTCAGTCAAGAAAATCTCTTCACTTAACTCTTCTGGGACACCAATTTTGAAAACTAAATACATCAGTCACAGATGCCTAAGACAGACTAAACTGGCCCCACATCACAGAGATCAGATGAATCAAAGAGAATCCTCTGAACCCAATGTCCATATTCAAATTCAAAGTCATCTGGCCATCATTTCAAGTTCCTTTTCAAGTTTTATTGATGTTTTATGCCACTGTTTTTACTCTTATCTCCATCATGTTGACCTTTTTTTCATCAGATTCTCTCTTCAGCTAATTCAATTTGATTCCCCAAGAATTTAAACAAGCCAGGTACTGTACTGAGGAAATGGGGGCAAAAAGACAGAAGCAAATCAGCCCCTGCCCCCCAATGAGTTTACAACCTATTGGGGAGAATGACAAATGCATAGACAAGTAAATACAAAGCAGGTACATAGAGACAGGCTCAGAGATTTCAGTGGGATAGTGAAGCGTAGGTAGGTTAGTATCTCTTCAGTGACTTACAGTCTTAGAGTGTTGATCGGGACACTGAGAGATAAAATGACTGGATCCCGGGTCCCCCTGGCTATAAAGCTGCTCTTCTACCCTCCCATACTACACTTTCTCTCATGCAATGGATACAAAGCAATGAGAAAAAGGAAAAGGGGAAGAAGAAAAACTGGATTATAAGTAAATCCATCACTGGCCATGTCTAACAGAACTCTGCACTTCTCATCCCTGACGTTACTCCCAAAAGGAGAAGAGAATGTTTCAGCATCTCTGCTCCTGGATCTAGGGCAATATCATCTTTTAAATTAATTTTTTTTCCAATTAACAAACATTTTCCTCTCTCTTGTTCTCTCCCTGCAAAAAAGAAAATGAAAACTCTTTTTTTTAACAATTGTGCCTAATCAAGCAAAACAAATTCTTCATTGGCCATAAATGGAATTTGTAGTCAACATATTTCATCTCTGACCTCTACATCCTCAGATGGGTAGCATTATTGATTATTGATTCTCTGACATTGTAATTGGTCTTTGTGCTGATCAGAGTTAAGTCTTTTAAAATTGTTTGTCGTGTTATTGCATGTTACTGCATGTCATTGTATAGAAATCATTTTCCTGGTTCTTGCTCCACTCTGCAATATTGAGGGAATGGAATAAGAACCTACTAAGGTACTAGGCTTTCTGTTGAGGGCCTTACAAATATTAATGCATTGGGTCCTCATGGCAACCCAGTGACACAGAGTTCTCTTTTAAGAATAAAATCGCTATTTTAAATTTGAGGAAACTGAGGCAGACAGAGGTTGTGTGACTTATCCAGGTTCAAACAACTAGTGTGTATACGAGGGAAGACTTGCATTCAGATTTTCCTGCATACAGGAAGCATATACAGAGTATTTATAGCAAATGAAATTTAAAGGAGAACCGTTCCTCCAACAACAGGCCAGGAGAGGTGATCCAGTTCAATGGGACAGTTAGAAATACTTTCATTGGTATCCATGGTAGAGCCAATATTCCCCAGGCCCCAAGAGTATGATCCAAAACAACAACTATTCAATTTTGAACTTTAAGTCATGAGTTCAAATCTTGTCATTCCAATTCACTGCAAATCACTTCCCTTCTCTATCTCTTCTATTAAATCAGAAGGTTGGAATAGATGATCTAAGCCCTTCCAACCCTGACTCCTGTGACTTGACCTAATAAATACAGGAGGAATGGGGGCATTTCGCAGACACCTTCAGAGCTCAGTCTCCTCTTCTTTAGAATGAAAAAAAATGGCCAAATGACCCCCAAAGTCTCATACAAAACTAATTCTATGATTCTGTAAAGGAGCCACTCAAATACATAAAACATGGCTGTACTTAGCACAATAGATGTTTAACCTATTTTATTGATGCTAGAGATGAGAACTTTAAAATTGTGATGTGTTCAAAGATTAAAATCTTCATTGGAAACCACTAAATAAATAGAATTCTTTCTGGATTTGTCCCCACTCTCCCTCATCAAAATGGAATGCCTTCTGTCCAATTTCTATGAAGTTCATTCTAAACCCATCCTCACCTAGGATGAGAGGGCATGGATTGGGTTCTGAATTATCATCATGTGACTGCAGTGAGAACACTGCAAATATCAAGTCTGAGACCAGAGCAGTCTTCCCTGGTGATAACAGATCACTGCATTACCTCTCCCTATAGCAATGCCAATTTGAATGGCAACTTTCTGATGGAAAAACCCTCAGTTTCCTTTTCAGATCTTTTCAAAACAGATTGGAATAAAGACCTTCCTGGTTTCCTTTAGTCCCAACTAAACTCCCACCTTCTACCTGGAACCTTCTGCAACCTCTCTTAATTTCAGTGCCTTCCCACTAGTAATGATTTCCCATTTATCCTGTCTATTTGCCTCATTGCTTTGCAGACATTAACTTGCCTCTTGACTTCTTCATTAGACTGTAAGTCCCTTGAACTCATTGGCTTGTCACTTGACTCTTTTTTGTATCTCCAGCAACTAGCATAGAGTCTAGAAAACAGTAGGCACTTAATTAATGTTGAGTGATTGATAGATGGGAAGATGGAAAGAGACTGAATTTGGATTCAGAAGATTGAATCTGCCTCTGCTTTTTAGTAAAATTTATGTCACATTTAATAGTTAGCATTTTATTGTACTTAACATTTACAAAGTCTTTGCATATTTTTAAGCTTTAAAACTTGCAAACCCCATGGATTATTTGATCTTTACAACATACCAGTGAGATGGATAATCTTGTGATCCCCATTTTACAAATAAGGAACCAGACAGAGGTCAAATTATTTGCCCAAGGTCTCACTGTAATCTTGGTAAAGTCCCTTTACTACTCTGGACTTGGGTTTCCTGCTGTGCGATGAACGTGAAGTGGATTTAATTATCTGTAAGATCCCTTTCAACTCTCTATCTGTGATCGTAATAGGGGTCCAAGGCAAGAAACATGAGACGGTAAGGCAGTCTTCAAGTCCTGCCCTATGGGTCAGCCTCCATTCTAGAAATAACCAGGAAGCTTATTGCCTTGAAGAGTGAGTTGAGGGTTTGTAATTATGTCTCTAATATTGGTGCTCTGAGAAAAGTCCCAAAATGGATGCTTTCCTTTGAAAAGAATTGGATTTCAAAGTAAATGACCCTCTGCCAACCAGCATCATTGGCACCTTTCAAATGGCTCTTGAAAGTCAAAGCACTGGCCTTTATATGCTCCCTTCCACCGGAGCATGCAAGAAAAACAAAGGAACCAGTCAAAGAAAGAGCCAAGTTAGTTCTCAAACATTGGAGAGCAGAGTTTGACTCATTCTGCATCGAAATCTGCAAGAATCAGCTGCAAAAATATAAGCAGATATATATATATATATAGTTATATACATATATATGTTTATGTGAATACTAACATGTCTGTGCAGAAGGACCTTTCTCCACTGTTCATTTTCAGAATTCTTTAAGCAATACTGAGCTCATAAAAGGTATGGTGAATAGCAACTCCCAGAAAAGAGCTTCCAGCTCTGAGCAGGAAAGGAATTGTTAGGTCCGGTGTCTAGAAATACCAGTCAAAAGTCTCTCCTGACTGTTGGGAGCCAGAGTTGTAGAATCAATAAAGCCTTTGGCTTACACAAAATTGAGAAGGTTGTCCTGGCACCCAAAGCAAGCTGCCATGTCAAGCAGTTTAGCTGTGGTATTCAACAATGACAACCAACAAAGCTTGGCAAGCATTGTGAAAGCCACATGAAAAATGAGAGCCACGAGGGCCGCAGTTGAGGGGTGAGGCTTTCAGAGGAAAATATTACAAGCCTCTTCAGGATATAGTTGGGTTTTGATAGGATGATGGATCTCATTGATGAAGGGCAGTAAGACACCCCAGACATTTTCTATTCCTGAGTCACTTTCAGGTATTTGCATCTAGAGGGAGCTATATCAGACTCCCATATGACTTCTAATTCTGAGAAATTGCAGTCCCTACCAACAGCTAAAGGAAATTTAAAGTCTCAACCAAGGAGCTTAATCAGTCATTGGCCAGGGAAGGTGGAACGAGGGAGGTAGATGAGAACAATGACAAAGGTGCTTGATAAATGTGAATGGGGGGAGAGGGGAGGGATGTCGCAATGGGGTACTATTCACAGTGGGGTACTATTATGCTAGCCCCACCAAACCTCACACAACTAGGTAGGGTTTAAAGCTGGACAGGAACCTATAGGTCATTTAGCCCTACAACCTCACTTTATGGATGAGGAAACTGAGGCACAGAGACATTAAGTGGTCTGTCCAAGGTCACAGGTTAATAAAAAGGAAAGATAGGATTTGAATACAGGTCTTCTCATTTTAGTGCCTCTACTTTTTCTTCTATGCCATATTGTCTCTGCAGCAGGCAATGACTAGGGGCGATGTTTATCCCAAACAAACTATCATCGAGATGTAGAATTTTAGATTAAGTTAAAATCTAGGAGCAAGACCATCTTCCAGACACTTCATGTATCATATAGACAAACCCTAGCATGCTTCAATGCACGTTGCTATAATCAGGAGGTGGGAATAGAAAGGCAGCATCTGCTGCCAGTAGACATAATAAGTGTGCCCACCTCTTCCCACATGGAAACTGGGATCATCTAACAAACACAGTTGGGAGAAGGAGGATTTCTTCATTCATGTTAAATATGACTCATTTTTCTCCTGTTAGTTTCCTTAAAGGAGAAAGAGTAAGAAAATCAGGTGAAACCCCTATGCAGCAGAAGAGGCAGCTCCAGGAGGCTGGTGCTCCTTGGCATGTTTCCCTTGGTACCTTTGTCTGCTTTCTCCCATGCTGGGGACGTGTCTGGTAGAAAGCCTTGGGTTCTCTACTATGCTGTCAAACTCCCGGGGTCCCACCTGCAGCCTCACTTGGTGATAGTTAAATAGTCATTTTATTGAGGGCCAACTAGTATTGTGTTGGGTTCTCAACAAACAATTCTTGGCTTATTAATTATCCTGGGAAGAAGGAAGGAAGCACAACAGAGAGGAAGATAGACCAACAAGGGCAATCAGAGAGCTCCTCATTCCTCTCCATGGAGTCACAAAGAGTTGGACACAATGGAATGATGCAACTACAACAAGAACAACACTTTCTCCTTCGTTCTTCTTCATTGAAAACAGTCCGTGGATGTCAGAGGGCCCCAGAAAAGGGGCCAGTCTGTCTGCTGGAGAACGCTTAGCTTAGAGTCCATAAGGTCAGATCATGTTTAAAGAAAAGTAGCGCCATCTGGTTTCCTGCTATGGAGGAGGATCCTTTCCAGGTGACTTGCAGCGGAAATTTTCCGTGTGGACTGTCTCCTCCATGAGACTGTGAACTCTTTGACATAGGTTTTCTGGTTGCATCACTAATGCTTATCATGTAGTAAAGAACTTAATGATTTTTATTTATTCATCTTTATAGAATGTTTTAAGCCTACAAAATGTTTTATACAGATTCCATTTGATCCTCCCAACATGCCAGCTGAGATAAATTTTGTACCCCCATTTTACACGTGAAGAAACTGAAGGCTCAGAAAGATCAAATGACTGCCCAGAGTAATGTAGTTGACCAATACCAAAGCAGGATATGAACCTGAGTTTTTCTATAGAACTCTACCTCCTAGGCCTTTCTACTTAAACTTTTATTCCTTAGTTTCTTTCTTTGTAAAATGAAGATGAGCTCTTCTGACTCCACAGGTAGTTTTCTCAACCAACCCCATTTGGTTATCCTTAGGATAGAATTCCTCCTTCACTGTGTTACAATAAAAGATAAATTCACTTACTCCCAAGACTCTTTTCACTTTTGCCTTTATTTGTAGCAGTATCTGGTAAATAGAAGGTGTATAATAAATGCTTGTTGCTTGAGTGAGTTAATGGAGGTTGGTGGTACAGTGGAAAGAATCCTAGATTTAGTCAGAGAGTATCTGGTTCAAATATCACCATGGGCAGTGGCTAGTTATCTCACCTTATGCAAGTCACTTGGCCTCTCTGAGCCTCAGTTTCCCCCTCTGTAAAAGGTTAATAGATGAGTTCTACTCTTAAGTTCTTCTGAGGAATGTCTGGGTTCCCTTCCAGCTGTAGATCTTTAGCCCTATAATTCTAGCGACAAATGAAATAGAAATAGAAATCCCAGTCTTCTCACCAAATGGATTCTTTTTTAATTTTACTACTCACAAGGTCAATTACCTACCCTAAAACTTAGTCAGACCTCCTTAAGTGTCAAATGTGGGAGACAGACTAAGAATTCTGTTTTTCCAGGTTCTCCTCCCCAAATATAAAGGTTATTTCATATCCAGTACTTAAGATTCAAATATCAATATTAAAAAAATGATTGAAGATGAAAAACTACTTTGTCTTCCTTACCAGAGGACAGAGGTACTGACTCATTTCCATTATATTAACAAAAGCATTCATAAAATACTCTGCACTGAAGGAGGATAAGGGGGAAGCATTTCAGTTAAGCTTTGGAAAAGCTCCCCCACTTCTATTCGTCTCCCAACTAAATCAGTTCCATTCCCTGGCAAGCTCTCATCTCCCACTCAATTGACATTTGTTTTTCCAAAATTCAAAGGATCCAGAGTTATGCTTCTGACACTTGAGTCTACTCATGAGCTCCCAGATGAAAAAAAGGGTTCAGAAATAAAGAGGAATCCCCCCCCCCCACCATCCCATGCCTCTGCAAAGGCTCTGACTGCTGAGGAGGTGAAATGTGTTTGCCACTCCAATGAGCCAGGCTAAATTTTCTGGCCTAATGGAAGTGAAGGGAGGCTAAGCCATGAATGCTAAAACAAGCTTCTTTCTGGGACGTGACCCCTTGCTGATTCCCCTGCCAGTTGTGAGCCTTTGGGTGGCAGAGGTCAACAGAATCATAGAAGCCTCCAGTTTGCTGCCCAGTTGAACAACCCTATTCTCAACCTCCTAGGTCCTGAGATTGGGGAAGGAGCAAAATAGAGTTAGGGGGACAGGGGCAATAGAGGAAGGAAAGATTCACCCCATGAAATTAGTAATGGACCCATTGATAGGGGAGCCAGGTTTGTTCCATAGCCACACACACACACACACACACACACACACACACACACACACACACACACGAAGATAGGGAGCATAAGCTGCTTGATTCTGCCAACCTTTAGGTTTCTCCCTCAGAACTAATAAAGTATTTTCAAAGTTGAATTACCTCTTTCTATTCACAAGAGAATTCTGGTGTCATTTGAACTTGGCCCACATGGGTATTCAATACTCTTTCCAGTCTCTAAGACTTTGTCCCAGCCTGGTCCCATGTCAGGAAGGCGCTCCTTCCTCATCAAGGACCCTTAGAATCCCTTCTGTGTTTCATAGCCCAGCTCAAGTACTGCCACCTAGAAGAAACCTTTCCCTGTTCCTCCCAACTATTGGCATTCCCTGTACCCTAAAATTATCTAATGTTTACTTTTAAGACAATATTTAAGGCAGTGTTTAGAGAGTTGACCTTAGAATGAGGAAAACTTGGGTTCAAATTCCTCCTTTGATGCCAACTGGTTGTATGACCCTGGACAAGTCCCTTAACTTCTCACTACCCCAGAGAATTTCCTAAATTACAGAAGAGATATTGATGTGCCTTCAGGGAGCCCCTAGACCAAGCAACACACAAGTCTGGCAAAAGACAAAAAAAAAAAAATACTTTCTACCTATTTTTATTGCCTGAATAGAATCAGAGATTAGATCTAGAAGGGACTTCAAATGCCATATCAACCATTTCACTTTACTGGAAAGGAATACTGAGGTTCAAGAGGATTCCATGATTGGCTCAAAGACTCAAAGGCAATAAGTATCAGAGATGACATTTGAATCCAACTCCTCAGACTCCAAAATCTGTACCAAATAATGGAATCTCCTCTCTAATAAAAATAGAAGCTCCCTGAGGGAAGGGGCGCTTTGCCTGGCATCCTCACAGTATCTGATTCATAGCAGAAATATAATACAATATAATGTGTCATGTGAAAATGAACTAAAATGGGTTGGATCTGCTTTCATTCTGATGGAGCATGAGAGATAAAGATGGCATTATGGTGTCCATTTTATAGCTGATTCCACTGAGACTTCTTCAGGTTAACATAAGGAAGATTAGAGTTCTGTTTTCCCAATCTGTAGTCCTTTCATCTATTTAAGCTCCGGGGAAGAAATGTCCTATTTTTAGGACATAAAGATTTGCCAACCCAGCAAGCCCTGTGGGCAAACAACATTCACTTATCCATTAAAAGGTTATTCCTGTCAAGATATATGGAGCCTTAGACTGAGGCTAGTTCAAGCATTCAACTAGAAAAGGTGTTTTAGAAGGAGCAGGTAGGTGGTTGCATGAAGCCAAGAGATAAATGGAATGATGATGACAAGAGACTCAATTCAGCAAAACAACGATTTGGAAGGTCCCCTCAGAACACATAACTAAGAGTAAGTTGGCAGATAACATCACAGGCCAGAAACATGCTATTTAATCAATGGACTGGTAAAACCTAAGGATCAAGAAAACTGGATGCCTTCAGGTTCTTCGTTCTACTGAATGTGTGTCTGTGAGTTCATTCTTAAGCCTCAGTTTCCCCATCTGTGTAATTATGATGACACTAGAATTAGACTTTCATCCATCACACCATATTATTATGAAGAAGACACTTTGTAAAGTTTAAAGTATTGTGTAATGTGAGATTTTCAGTATGAGAGAATAGAGGATAATGGTGAGGTTGCAAAACTCCTCAACCCCCTCTTTCGTTGGGGTAGCTAGGTGGCGCAGTAGATAGAGCACCGGCCCTGGAGTCAGGAGGACCTGAGTTCAAAGAGTTCAAATGCTTAATAATTGCCTAAGCTGTGTGACTTTAAGCAAATGACTTAGCCCTGTTGCCTTAAATAAATAAAATTTAAAAAGAAAAAGAAAAAAAACCTTCATTTGTTTCTGTTTATTTAAGATAAATGATCTTGGAACTGGAAATGACAGAACAAAATACTTAAAAGGGAGATGAAAGCCAAGACAAGGGAGGGGACGTTAAATGACTAAATCACTGTCATCAGTGAGTTCAAGTTTGTACAGATTAGAAGCTCAATATGGGTCAGTAATGTACCATAGCAATAATGATAATAACAAATAATACCATCCTTGACTTCATGAAAACACTTGTACTATCCAGTAACAGGGGTATATTAGAGCCAGTTCAAACTCGTTTGCAAGACTCAATGGGCTAGGTGGCACAGTAGATAGAGCACTGACCCTGGAGTCAGGAGGAGCTAAATTTAAATCCAGCCTGAGACAATAATTCCTAGCTGTGTGACCTTGGGCAAGTCACTTAATCCCATTGCCATGTTAAAAAAAAAGAGTCAATTGATAAAGTTTAAGTCTGAGAAAATATTTACCTTGGAAATCAGCAAATTCTGCAATTTAGGTCTTGACTTATTCTTTTATCATTTGTCTAGTCTTAAAGAAGTGATAGGGAAAATGTTAATACAATGCATTAAAAATGTGTTATCTGTACATTTTCTTTCTAATGACTGCTTATTTTAACTAGTACACGCCTTCCAGAAGGAAGATAATTGTCCTTAGGTATGCCACCTTAGTCAGATCTCCTCTGGTATATCGTATTCAGTTCTGGGAGCCACATTTTAGGGAAGATGTTAACAAGCTAGGGGGCTGGCTAAATTACCAAGGGGATTAAGACGGCCATCTCAGAATCAATTGAATAAACTGGGAAACATCTAAAGAAAGACTGTATGCAGGCATTTGTAGAGTCATTTGTTCTATTCCAACCCATAGGGCAAAAGTGCATAGCAAGGAAGCAAATTTAGGTTTTTTTATAAGGAAAAACATAATAACAATGAGAGATTTTCAAAAGTCAACCAACAATCCTTTTTTAAATGACTACAACACACTCCAGGAACCACAGATACAGACAAAAGGGCATGACCAATATGGGAATTTGTATATATGTTACAAGAGTTTTGCTCATCCATTGGGATGTATGGAAGAATAATATATGTTTCATTCTCTCAAGAAGGTTATGATATAGAGATATAAAAAAATGTAGAGATCAAAGCAATCCATCATCACTGGCATTGGACTTGCCCAGTAAAATGAGTATGAGAGACATTCAAAAGGTTGCTGTGATTAAGGTGGACCAAGAGTCCTGAAGAGTGACTTGGAGGGCATCTAGGTGGCACAGTGGATAGAGCACCAGCCTTGGAGTCAGGAGTACCTGGGTTCAAATCCGGCCTCAGACACTTAATAATTACCTAGCCATGTGGCCTTGGGCAAGCCACTTAACCCCATTGCCTTGAAAAACCTAAAAAAAAGTGACTTGGAGAGGATCACAGAAGGAATTCCAAAGGAAAGGACTAGAGAAAAACAGAAAGAACCTTGTGGGCAAAGGAAAAATAATGCAAGAATTATAAAGGCTAGTGAGACTGGATCAGAATGGGTTTAGAATAAAGACTCAGAAACTTAAGCCTACAGATGGGGATAGAACCTAGATCATTGTTTTCATTGTTATAGAGAATTTCTAAAGATGAAATCTCTTTCTATCAGCTCAGATCAACATCTTTTCTAAAACAAATAATCTGATATAACTGTTTAGAACACTGAAAAGATAACTGACTTTCTCAAGGCCATGTACACATATACCAAAAATACAGTAGTCTGTGACATTTTATGCTATTAGAGCTTATTTTAAGCTATTAAAACAAGAGTAAATGCAAAGTAACTTAAGAGTGAGGGAGGTCCAAAAAAAAAAAATTCACATAGAATGTATTATCGGACCTGAGATTTGAAAAGATCACAGGTCTAGACCCAGAAGAAACCTCAGAGGCTAACTAGCTTCCCCCACCCTTTCTTAGAGATGAAGAGATTGAGTCCTAGGGAGGATAGGTGATTTCACAGACATACATGCTAGTGAGGGAGATGTATATATCTCTATCTATGTGCCTATCTACCTATCTATTTATATATATATATCTATATCTTTAAAAAGATCTAGATAAATAGGTAGATAGATATAGATATTTAAAGATATAAATAGATAGGAAGATAATATATAGATAAGTAGATATAGAAATATACTATAAATGGAAGGTGATGATGATGATGATGATGCTTGACTTTCATTCTTGAAGAAATTGGTGACATCAGGGAGGTGATGCCAAGACAAGCAAGTGAATTGGATCTGAATGAGGGCATGTACTGTGCTAAGTCACCGGCCTCATTTTTTCCTCCAGAGTCATCTGGCTCCAGTGACCAGATATAAATCAGAGTGGATGCAAGACATACCTAATACATAAAGTAACCTGCCCAAAGTCACACAACGGAAAGTATCTGAGGTCACATTTGAACTCAAGTCCTCCCAACTTCAAGATTGATGTGCTGCCCCATTTAGCTGCCCTAAATGGGAGGTAATCTCTGAGAAAAGATACTAGTAATAAAGGGGGAGAATGAATTAAGGAAGGAAGAAGGCAAGTCAAAAGGTCACACAATTAGGTAATTAGTAAGTGTCAGAGATCAGATTTGAACTCAGATCCTCCTAATTTCAGGGCTGGGCTATATCCACTGTGCTACCTAGATGCCTCTTAAGTTAATGCTTCAAGGAAGTTGAGAAAACTATGAGCCAGAGGTGGGAGAAAGAGTATTTCATGGATTGGGAACAGCTGGGTCAAAGGATGCCAGACAGAAGATGGAGAGTTGTGTTTTAGGAGCTGCAAGTAGGCTGGTGTTGCTAGAACCAAGGTGGACAGTAAAGAATAAGCCTGGAAAGATAGGATGGGACCAGATGGGGAAGAGTTTAAACGCTTAATTCTTGCAGATCATCGGAAGTCACTGGAGTTCAGAGGGATGAACTAGAAACAGGGAGGAACAGAGTCATGGAGTTTTGGAAGGCTTAGAGAAACTTGAAGGGACGTGATCCCCTACTTGGGTTCTGATGCACTGATTCCAACATATTCCAGACCGACCAATCACTTTGAAGCAGCCTTGGGTTTTACATCTTTTGCTTCAGTCAACATAGTAAAAGATGATCACATAATTGGCAAAATCCAAGACTGTCTTCATAGTCATGCCAAAACTCAGGTGGAACTGAACCATAACAACACAAAGATGAACAGTTTCAAAGTTTGAAAAGTTCCGGAGCTTTTTTTCACTCGGCTGTGGCCATAGAAGAGTTGTACAATAGGCTCCAGGGCAGATAAATAGCTTGCAACTGAAATTTTTAACTGACTAAGTCACTGAGATAAGGAAGAAGGGCTTATCTTTCCAAGGTGGAGTCCATTTCCTGCACTCCACTCCACTGATTACTAGAAATAAGACATTCTGTGCTTTTATGGATTCTGTGATAAGGCTTTTATGGGAACTTTGTACAATATGCATTTGACTTAATATAGCAGTGCTCTTTTATCAAGGGAGAGGGGTATAAGTCACATCTGTTGTTTCCTTCTTTTTCCAAACTTTTCTGATGAGTTTTCCCTTGGAGATCATTTTCTAAATATGCCTGAACTGCTTTGAAAAAATAATTTGCTAATGGTAAAACTCAAAATAAATAAAACCTTTCTAAAATATGAAAAACAAAGAAAAAATAATTTGCTAATGGCATCACTCCTAGAAACTGAAATTGAATGGTCATAATTAAATTCAATGAACATTTATTAAATATCTATTACATACAAGGCTCTGTACCAGATGATGGAATTTTTGATATTAAATATAAAAAAGGTGCTGCCCTGGGGCAATTAGCTAAGTGGCATGGTGGATAGAACACTAACCCTTGGAATCAGAAGGACTTGAGTTCAAATCTGGTCTCAGACACTTAATAGTTACCTAATTGTGTGACATTGGACAAGTCATTTAACCCCATTGCCATGCAAAAAAAAGTTGTTGCCCCCAAGGGAGAAGGAAGGATACAACAAATGAGTGTATGAACAAATCCAAATTATACACAAAGTAACAAAACCATTTTAAGAAGTATAAAACTCCCTGGGTGGCTAGGTGGCACAGTGAATAGAGCACCAGCCCTGAAGTCAGGAGGACGTGAGTTCAAATGTGGCCTCAGACACTTAATAATTACTTAGCTGTGTGGCCTTGGGCAAGCCACTTAACCCCATTTGCCTTGCAAAATCCTAAAAAAAAAAATAAATAAATAAGAAGTATAGAACTCCCATAATTGGGAGGATAAGCAAAAGCTTCATCTATGAGGTGGTTCCTAAGTCAAGCTTAGGATATAATCAGGAATGCTAAGGGGCAGAGGTGAAGACTAAGAATATTCCAGAGATGACAGATAACTTTATAAAGACATGGAGATGAGAGCTGGAATTTAATATACAAGGTACATCTAAGAGGTCAACGTGAATAGAATGGTGACTATATGAACAGAAGTGACTAAATAAAATTGAAATACTTTCCAGACCACCGAAGTCTGGTTGTGAAAGCTTTTGGTTTCCAGGCAGAGGATTTTGTATTTTAGCCACAAGGAAGAGGGAATCACTGAAGACTTTTAAGTAGTTGGGTGACATCACTATTTTAAGAATATCAATTTGGCAGTTATGTGGCAGACGTACTTAACAAGGGAAAGACTGGAAGCAAAGACCAAAATTATCAGTAATAGGATTCAAACCCAGGGCCTTCTGATTCTATCTGATTCTATCCACTACCCACATTGCCTTAAATCTCATGAAAACCTTGAATTGTAACCTCTGTGGTTGGCAGTAAAAGATGTCCATAGGACTAATATCATGGTGGACATGTGGCCAAAGTCTAAATGCCTTGAATATATATTTTTATATTATTTTAAAATATATTATACTAAAATATATTTCATCAAAATATTATATTATTAAAATATAAAATATTTCCTATTGTATAATAATATATTTTATATATGATTATGATTATCAAATGATTATCATGATTATGACAATGATTATCAAAACCAAGACCTGTTTATTCACATGAGAATGAATTGAAGCCCACCAACCAGCAGCACACTTGCAAACCTCATTTCCAACTCATCTGAGTCAAGAGATATAAATTCTGAATCTGCCAATCTCTCCTCTGGATAGGTAACTCATAATTTAGTGAATTTACTGTGGTCTTAGTGTTTTTTGAAACAATCATGTAGTCACTAAATCTTACTACCATATTGGTGGGGAGTAGAGGGGGTAGGGAGATGGTAGAGCGGGGGGTGGGGTATAGACAGTTCTAATTAATTTCTTGACTCCAATCCTCAATTTAATTCTTGACTCTTTTTGCTCAATGTCCCCAGTTCTGCCCTCTGAGGCCAAACAAAAGTTCCACATGACAACAGCCCTTCAGATCATTGAAGACAGTTCCCATCCCTTCCGGACTCTTCTCTTCTCTAGGCAAACATTCCAAGTTCTTTCCACTGATTCTCATGGAAGAGGGACTCAAAGTCCTTACCCATCCTGGCTGCCCCACTCTGAATGTTCCCCAGACTGTCAGTGTCCTTCACCAACCGAGACCCTTACTACAACCTCTGTAAGCTCCCTACTCAGCTCGCCATTGCCTTTAACTAATCCTTATTTTAATTCTTCACAAATGATCACTAGCCCAAGAATTATAGAGCACATTAAGTCTTGAAGAGAGTTTTATAATATCTCATTTTATCATGACAACAGGATAAAAGGAGATGGGTGCTATTATTGTCTCATTTTATAGAAAAAAGAAATGAGACAGGAATGTGTTAAGTGACTTACCCAGAGTCAAGACAGCTGCTAAGTTTCTAAGGGTAGATTTGAACTTCAGACTCCAGAGTCACTAGTCTCTCTGTTGCATCATCTAGCCACATCATAGTATTCTATCACTAAGGAGTCCCCTGGATTGCTTACTGCTAACTCATATCCCCACTTCCTCCTGTAGGATCTTAGTGGCTGGGAATTAGCAACTTTTCAACAATTGAATATTTGCACCAATTATTTGCCCCAGAAACAAGAACTCCTGGGTTGAGCCTTCCAAAATCCTGCCACATCTAGATATTTAAAAAATATTTCTTGACCTGAATTGTATCTACAACTTATTTCCATCCTTCTCTACCTTAACATTATCATTTTCTACACAACTGAATTCAATGATTCTTAAAACACACTTTTTTCATGCTCTGAATACCTTGACTTTGAAACCTTACTGTAGGTTTTTCCAATAATTGTCGAAGCATCCTATCATTTGTCCCACTGTAAGCAATGAAGCCCTGGAAAAGCCAATAGTCTCAGGTTGTGGTCCAGGCTGTGGTTAAGGTCAAGGTCAAGGTCTACTCTTCCAGTGTCTGCAGTGGCACAGGAACTGTTATTTATAACATGGGAACAGAACATTTCATTGGCCCTAGTGACCTTCCCCAGAGAATTAATAGGTTTCCTGGAACATTGCTTATCATTCAATGTTTGACTAATTCTCAAAAAGAAATGCATTCTAGATTTCTGGAGAGAACTCACATTTTTTAAAAATACCCTTAGTATTCAAGTCCCTGCTGTAACCTAGAAACATATTATTATTATATTAATTCACCAGCATGGGGAATTTCTGGTACAGAAATCCCTCCATACATGCTAGTGAAGAATGCTTGTATAACTTGACCTTAGAGATTTACCTGGGACATTAAAACATCAAGTGACTTGCTCAGGATCATACAGTCAGTTGAACACAGGATAGGGACCCAAGTCCTCCCAATTTCAAGCCAACCATCTACACTACCCATACACCCCAAAGAAAATTATTAGGTAAAGAAGAATCTTGGTAACTGGACATTACAAGGTCTTATAGTATATTCCAGTGTATTCATTCATTTTCCTACTCAAACGACCCTGAAGAACCTCCCACCAAACCCAGAAAGGTCAACTTTCCAATGGTGCTGAAGGACCATTTTCTTTATTTTCTATCATTCATCATCTATTAAACATCATCAAATAACAAAGACTCATGCTTCACATATAGTAAAAATATGAGTCTGAAGATCTGAATTCAAATTTTGCTTCAGATACTTTTTAGCTTTTTGTTCCTGGGTGTCACTTAACTACTACCTGCCTTGGTTTCCTCCTATGTAAAAGAAAAGGTTTGACACAGTGCCCTATAGTTTCCCTTCCAGCTCTGGATCTATGATTTTAAGAGAAGCATATGGCTGGAGCTCTCTTTCAAGGCTCTTCAAAAATCTCAGAAATTCACTCAGAGAATAAATTCTGTCAAAGAAACTCATAAGTTTGTTTTATTTTCTATTAAATACCAAGTTAGAGTAGAAAAGGGTAAAGGAGAAGGATCTGGGGTTTGTTTGTTTTTTAGCCCAAGGGAGTTACTGGAATAGAAACAACCTCCATAGTGGTAAGTCGCAACTCATCAGTTTAATTATCATTTAATAACTATTAATTAAGCATCTACAATGTACCAGATATTGTGTTAAGTGCTAAAGATATGATGATGATGATGATGATGATGATGATGATGATGATGATGATGATGATGATGGTTTGTGCTTAATTCTCGAAGAAGACCATGCCATCAGGGAAGTGATGCCATGACAAGCACATTAATTGGATTTGAGGGGGGGCTGTTCTAAGTCACCAGTCTCACTTTCTCCTCCAGAGTCACCTGGATCAAGTGGCCAGATACAAATCAAGATGGCTAGATATAGCTGGATGCCAGGCAATCAGGGTTAAGTGACTTACCCAAAGTCACCCATCCTCCTGACTCCAAGGCCACCTTGTTGCCCTGCTATAGATATAAAGAAAGGTTAAAAGACAGTCCTTAGTCTCAAGGAGATTAGAGAATCATAGATGCCGAATTGGAAGAGAGCCTGGAGCCATCTATTCCAACTACATCCAAAAAAGAAATCTTCTACAACAAATGCAAGAAGTCATCCAGTCTTTGCTTAATCAATTTTAAATTCCCAGCACTTACAAAAACCTAGGCCCCAGCACAATTCTTAGTGATTAACAAATGATTATTGATCAATTGTTTATTGATTGGTTTATTTTACTAAAGATTTGCAAAGTAATGTTTATATATTTAGTATGCATAGGGATGCAACCCAATGCAATGGAAAGAACGGGATTTCTGTGGTCAGAAGACCTGAGTTCAAATCCCAATTTCTATGTTTACAATCTGTATGACTTTGGGTAAGATAATTCACCTCTTTAGGTAATGAGGAAGTTGGACTCAATGACTTCAGAGATCTCCTGCAGCTTGGAATCGATGATCTTGTGATTTGACTACTGATATTTAATTACTGGCTTACCTACTGATATTGTTATTGCATCATCTTTGTCAGCACACAATAAGCCAACATATTGCCAAAAGAACTGGACCTCACTCATCCTGGCATTTTCCCAACAAGGGAAACCAGAAGAAATAAGATCATCACAGTTAAAGAGAGTCACCCACAAATTTTCCTTGGAGAGGAGGAGAAAAAAAGGCATTGAAGAAATTCATTTAATTGTTTACACAAAAACAACAAGAAACAAGTTTTTCATGGGATATTTGTCCTTCCTATCTTGTATGGTTCATAATATACATGAACATACAGAAAAAATAATCTAATTCCTCTACCAACATATATTTCAGAGAAAGGAAAAGAAGAAATCTATATATTCAAGTCAAAGTTCACATCCCAGTCCTTCCCAAATCCCAACTCATGATTACGCTGATCAAATCTGGACTTCTGAGACCTCGTACTAAAAAAGGCAAGAGGCTAAGACTAAACATCTTCTGAGGAGCCTTCCAGCTCTAAGGCTATATGCTTAGGATCCCATGTTTAGAGGACTCAAAAAGCCCCATAATGCACAACCCAAATTTCATTATTTCTTCCAAGAGTTGGAAGATGCTGACTGGAGAGAGAGACCCAAAGATGACAAGGAGATCAAACTAGATAAATTTTAATGGATAAAAAATAGCTCATTACTGAGATAAACAACATTTCAAATGCGTATGCATGCAAGCAAGTTGAATGGTTAGAGCAAAGGTCAAAATCAACATGACATTAGAAGGATGAAGATAAAAAAAGGTCTTTCATATAATTACAGAAACTAGTTTTCAAACACTGTCAGGTCCAAGAATAAAAGAGTCAAGGGTGGGGAGATACATTAAAAGTTAAAATGTTGTCTCTAACACCAATTCTTCAAGACATAACTAATGTAAAAACAATTACCATTACAGGAGGTCAAAAGAACATTGAAATTGCTTCAACTAGAAAACACTTAAGATCATAATATTTAAAGTAAAAAGGGACTTCATTTCTATCTCATTTTGCAAATGAAGAAACTGAGGCTCAGGAAATTTGCTCTATCCTATGCTGGTAGTAAATGGTCATTTAAACTCATGTCTTTTGATAATGAAGGTTTTGCATTACATCATAGCTTGATTTCCTTACCAGGACAAGTTTGTTCACAAACCAGAGAGGTTTGCTCACAAAATATTGTATAAAAAGAGGATGGAGATTATAATCCATGCTGTTTTAAAAAGAGCAAAAAATCAATTGGGAAATGGTTAAACAAATTATGGTATATGAATAGTAGGGAATACTATTGTTCTATAAGAAACTATAAATGGTCAAACTCTAGAGAAGCATAGAATGGACTACAAGATCTGATGCTGAGTGAAGGGAGCAGAACCAAGAGAACTATTTACACATTAACAACAACCTTGTGAGATGTTCAACCTTGATGGATGCAGCTCCTCTCAGCAGTTCAGAGAGCTAGGAAAACCCTATTTAGACCCAGTGGAGGAAGAAAAACAAAACAAAACAAAACAAAACAAAAAACTTTTCTGAATCTGAAGAACACTACATTTTCTTTTTTCAAAAAAATCTCTCATATATTTCTTTCCCTTAATACTAATTCCTCATACTGAAAATGACTAATCCGTAAATATGTTTAATACAAATGTATACATACAATATTAACCTGACTATTCACCACTTTGGGAGGGGGGTGGGAAGGGAGGGTGGAAGGAAATTTTGTTGATTAAAAGTATGCATATGCATATGGATGAATGTTGGAAAACCTTTCATAACATGTGCTTGGAAAAGCAAAATATCAATTAAAAAAAGAACAAACAGCTATAAAAGGGAGAGAAGGCTTCCCAAGGTCTTTATCTAAGATCTGGATCTTACATAAATCATCGTATCAAGGAAAATTATCAATAAAAATAGAGTAATAAATAGACGTGGAACAAAGCAGAATTGGCAACATTACTATAGTGACCTGGAGTTATCAGCCATATGTGTGCCCCCACCATATTTTCATTTCTAAGAAAGTGGTAATAGATTTCAGAGCCAAAATTAGGAATACTGGATGGACTCAATGCAATGCATAAGGAAGAAAGCTCTGCTGAAAAAAGATAGTTTCACTGTCCCCACCAATAGGTTTTCAGGATGCATCAAAGAAATGAATAACTTCCAAAGAATGGAAAGTATCCCTTTCGGTATCTCAATGAAAACAAACCAAAAGATGCTATTCAAAAGACTTCAGTAACTCCCCATCCATAAGCTCAATGTCTCATCTATAAAAGTATTTTATAATAAAAATACTTGATTGAAAACTGAATTAGAAAAAGTCTTTATGAAAATTGTCTATTGGGGGGCGGCTAGGTGGTGCAGTAGATAGAGCACCGGCCCTGGAGTCAGGAGGACCTGTGTTCAAATCCGGTCTCAGACACTTAATAATGACCTAGCTGTGTGGCCTTGGGCAAGTCATGAAACCCCATTCTCTTGCAAAAATAAGAGAGAGAGAGAGAGAGAGAGAGAGAGAGAGAGAGAGAGAGTGAATCATTAATAAAACATAAAAATGCATAATAGATATTTTCTCAGATTTTCTACAAGAGATCACATATAGTATAGATAATATTCATTTCTTTTGTATCTACTGTTTGATGATTTCAAAAAACCATTGCCAGTCAACCAACTGATAAGCACTGGTTAATCTCTTACCATGTGTCAGGCTCTGGACTAAGCCCTGGGAATATAAAGGAAAACAAAACTATCCCCTTCCTTCAACTAGCTGGCCTTTCAATGGGGAAAGAGAACACAAAATAACAGGGCAAATGAAAAAGGCAGCAAGTGTCATTGTAGACAGTCAGAAACTAGGAAGTTCTGTGGTTGAATTCAATCTCAGACACTAGCTGTGTGACCTAGACAAGTCACTTAACTTTTGTTTGTCTCAATTTCCACATCTATAAAATGGAAATGATAAATAGTACCTCCCAAGGTTTTTGTGAGAACAAAATTATATTTGTACAGTGCTTTGTGAATTTTAAAGTTATATAAATGTTATTATTACCATTATTATTAAATACAGAAGGAAATTAATCTCAGAGAAGAAAACACTAGTAGCTGAAGGATAAGAAATGCCTTTTGTAGAAGGTGGGATTTGAAATGAGTCTTAATGGAAGCCAGAGAAAGGGGTAAGAGGAAAGAGATCATTCCATGCCCGGATAAATTCACTAGAACTAAGTATAACCTTCCTAAGTCAGTGTTCTTTCTTTTGTATCACTCTGCTCCCAATCCATCTCCCTCATATTTAATAACAGTCTCGCTTTTACTCAGAGATCAGTCTTTACTCCTGGAACTATTACCATCTTTCTCCACTTTATTCTTCCCTACTTTCCAAATACCTCTGGTCTTTAAGCTGACCTGTCTCACTTACTAAACTAAAAAATAGCACTACTTCATTAAATGCCACCTTCCAAACGATGGCCCTTCAAAGACCCATCCATCCATGGAACATTCCCTTCAGATGACCAATAGTTAATTGCTCGTGTCATTGGTCACTTCAGCTCTGTATCATTCCATTGTAGGACTGTCAACAAAAGTGATTTCTCTGACCCATTGTATTTAGCCACTGGACTCAGCAGTAAGAGTTGACACAATGTTAGAAAGAAAATTAAATTGAGATGTGATGATATAACACTTCATCCCCAGAGGAGAAATGGAGAATCTTCCCAGTGCCTGGGATGAGAGAGTCATCTTTCATGAAGTACATTTTTTTAGTTGCCTGGATGTCTTTTGGAGAATTATTTTAATTATGAGAATGGGGTTGGCAAGCCTAGCTATACCTCTTTAAAATTACAAGCCGAAATGCATCTGGTAATATATGAATGTTCTATAAATCCCATTATACTGATGCAAGTGAAGAACAACCCAAAGGATATTAGCTCCCTATTCCCCACGTTTAGAAAGGGCCCATTTTCCATTACAGGCTCTTAATGAAGTTCAAAGTCAAGTGGTTCCCAAACAGGAGGATCTGTCAGGGTGAGTTATAATTAAAATGGGAGTATCCTATCCTTTTATAAATCTCAAGGAAAACACAGCCAAAGAATCTTCCCTCTTAACATCTGCTAGGCAGGAATGACACAAGAGCCATTTTGATATCATTGCTCTGTGCTTAGGCACAAGGTTCTTAATGAAACTGCTTTCACTTGACCTCCCAAGAGGACCTATGGCACAGCAATTTACAGAACTGGGTTTCTGAATTCATTCCACTGACTACCAGGGTAATCTAAGAAATGAAGAAAATATTAACTTATATCACTGAACTCCCCTGTTTTTAGCTCCATGGAGGAATCATCCTACGTTACTAGCCTTCATATGAAATCCTGGCTCCTTTGTGAGAATCTAACATTCATAGAAGCACAGAATTTACTGATTGGAAGAGACCTCATCAGCCGTCTAATCTACAGCCAAAAGGAACCATACCGGACAAGTCATTATCCAGTCCCTGCTACAGATGGGGAACTTCGTGAGGTGGTCTGCTTTGCTTTTGGACAGTTCTGTAAGAGTCCTCCCCTCATCCTCAAGGCTGTTAGAAGTGTCTCCCTTTGGGGCAGCTAGGTGGCGCTAGTGTCAGGAGTACCTGAGTTCAAATCCAGCCTCAGACACTTAATAATGACCTAGCTGTGTGGCCTTGGGCAAGCCACTTAACCCCATTGCCTTGCAAAAACCTAAAATAAATAAATAAATATTTTTTTAAAAATTAAAAAAAAGTGTCTCCCTTCCCAAATGCTGTACTTTTCTGTTAAAAGTACACTCTTCTATCCTGTAAAATGAAAATTTCCTTAAAGGCAAGGGTTGCTTTCTATTTTGCTTGGTTCTGTTTTATCTTTGCAACCCCAGACATAGGACAGTATCATATCCATGTAGGTATTTAATAAATGCTTTTGTTTTGGATTGGATGGGCCTCTCCTAACTAACTTTCCCTACATCTTCCACTGACCATGTGGGCCTTGTAGAAATGGACTTCTAAGATTGCCATGATGCCTTCATATATTTTCCACTTCTTATCACTAGAAGAGCTGTCTAGAATTATTTAAAAAAAAAAGCAAAGAAATGAAAACAAAGGTTCAGCCATGTGTTCAGCTTTGGGATTCTCCCATCAGTCCACATAAGCAGATTGTAGACTTTTAAATGATTCTACATTAACATTCTCAGGCCAGTCAGAAGCATAATATAACTTTTTCTTGGCTCTAGTCACAGTTCCCTTCTAATTAAACTCTAATTTTGCTCCAAATTCCTCCCTCTTCAATCATGTATAGCATTTGAATTTTGAGTCACAGAACCTTAGTTAGAAAAGCCCTACGGCATCATCTAGTTCGACGCAAAAGTGAACAAGAATCCATTATACAATTTAATAATATTAGCAGATAGAATTCATATAAATTTTACTGATATCTTATTTTATCCTCACAACAACTCTGAGAGTTAGGAGCTAACTCCTATTTCAAATTCCATTTTAAAGGTAAAAAGTCTTTAAGTGACTTGTCCAAGGTTACGCAGCTTGTAAGTGTTGGAGAATGGATTTGAACTCAGATCTTCCTCCCTCCAAGTCTGGCTCTCTTTCTACTGAACCCCCTGACTGCCTAGGGGTGCCGGACAAGTGTTCACTTGTCTATACTTGAAGGTGCCACCTCCTGAAGCCTCTCAACCCTTCTACTTTTAGATTAGTCCTATTCTTAGGAAGTTTTCATTTGGAGTGTTGATTCTTCATTCCCAAAGAGGTAGCAGTGATATCAGCATCTTGACTTGCAAGCAAACTGGATTTAAGTGAAGCAGAACTGTGCGAAATCATCAGCCTCTCTCTCTCTCTCCTCCAGAGTCATCAGAGCCTAGTGGCAAGGCACGGGTCAAGATAACTGGCCTTAGTCCCAGATGCAAAGGGGAAATCTTGGGCTTGTTAAGCCGAAATCTTTCCCAGGTCTCAGTTTGTCTGAAGCCATTGTCAAAAGATATAATTGTCAACGATGTTGAGTGGCAAAGTTGGTGTTAATCCAAATAGATGGAGGGAGCATCCAACAGAATCAGTCCAGATTCCATTAGCTTCTTCAGCCATCATGTCAAACTGTTGACTCAGGTTTAGTTTGAAGTCCTCTTAAAAACCAGATCAGGGAGTAGGCTTCTGTAATTAATTCATCTATTCAACTATCATTAATCCATCATATCTTGAAATTTCCTCAATTATGAAACAAGGGAATTAGTCAAGATGATCTCAATGGTTTCTTGTCATTCTGTGACAATCTATTATCATATAACAGATAGAATTAAATTAGGGGGAGAGTTTACAATGTGACCTTTTAATCAAATTAAAATATTCCCTCATATTCAAACTGAAGTGACAAACTTCACCCTTCCTGCTACTATTTTTTGGTCTAGACTTCTGATTTCTTCAATTAAAGAATTCCCACTGGCACCTTCTCTACCAATACAATTTGATGGAACTGACTGTCAAATGCATTGCAAACGAGTCCTAGAAAGATGCCAGAGATATTAAGGGGTTAAGTAGCTCCCTTGGGGTTGCCCACCTAAAATTGAGATCTATCCTTTATCTGCTATACCATGCTGCCTATCTGTATCATAGCTTTTTCTTTATTCCTTTCAGGTTTACAAAGATAGGAAGTACAAAAAAGAAACCAAGACTAGGAGATGTACCATGTCAGAATATTCAGGATTTACTTGTACAAAACTATTCATAGCAGCCCTGTTCTTGGTGGTAAAGAATTGGAAATTAAGTGAATGTCCTTCAATTGGGGAATGGCTTAGCAAACTGTGGTATATGTATGTCATGGAACACTATGGTTCTATTAGAAACCAGGAGGGATGGGAATTCAGGGAAGCCTGGAGGGATTTGCATGAACTGATGCTGAGTGAGATGAGCAGAACCAGAAAAACACTGTACACCCTAACAGCAATGTGGGGGTGATGATCAACCTTGAAGGACTTGCTCATTCCATCAGTGCAACAACCAGGGACAATTTGGGGCTATCTGCAGTGGAGAGTAGCATCTGTATCCAGAGAAAGAATTGCAGAGTTTGAACAAAGATCAAAGACTACTACCTTCAATTTAGGGAAAAAAAACCCATCATCTTATGTAATTTTGCTCTCTTATACTTTATTTTTCTTCCTTGGGGATGTCATTTCTCTCTCATCACATTCAGCTGAGATCAATGTATGCCATGGAGGCAATGTGGAGACTAGCAGACTGCCTTCTGTGGGAGGTGGGGGGGGGGGAAGCAGGACTAGGGGAAAAGTTGTAAAACTCAAAATAAATAAAATCTTTCTCAAAAAAAAAAAAGAATACTCAGGATTTGAAAACAAATATTTCCCTCACTTCAAGTGCTTTCTTCTCTAGGCTTAGTATCCTCAGTTCCTTCAATTGAGCATCAAAGAGCCTAACTTCAGGCCTCTCATCATCCTGTATATGTACATTCCCTTTTCAGGATATTAAAAAGAAGTCCATAGCAAGATGAAAAAGCTAGTGGGTAGATAAAAGAGTATGAAACTGTTAACAGATAATAAATGAATGAGCCTAACAGATAATAAATGAATAAGACTAGATCAGATTGAGGTTTCCTCTATAACTGTAGGTTTATAAGGGCAGTGATAAGAGAAGGGGAGAAGACTGATGGATCCTACAATACAAATAAAGATATAGCAGATAACACATACAGGGCTTGCCTCAGGGATCTCCCTCTGGGACTGATAGATGTTGATGAATCCAGTTTCCATTTATATAGAATTTAAAAAAAAATAATTGCCTGAGAGTTTTGATTTATCTTTTCTCTGCCCCCAGACTGCCTCCAGATGCCCCAGAAGGGGTTAGTGAAATAGAGGTTCTCGTTTTGTACTAGAATTAAAAGTTGGGTCGATAAAAACAGCCATACTTATTCCTGTGATCATCACAATGGATGAATGGCTTCCAATCGGTTGCTGAAATGGAGAGCGACAGCATTGCCTTGTGACTGGACCCTGCTGTTCTGCATTATGTATTCTGTTGACAAGACAACAAAATAATCAATCAGCAAGCAGTTTGGAGTTCCTACTATGTGTCAGCAGGCACTGACTTAGACACCGGAAATATAAATTTAAAAGTAAGCTCATCCTTGAACTGAAAAGAATTTTGTTCAAGTCAGTTAGGTAATATCATGAATAGCTTAGTGCTAGACCTGGACAAAGTGGGGAAGACTTGAGTTCAAATCCTGACTGGGTGATCCTGGATGAGTCACTTAACCTCTCAGCTTCAGCTTCTTCATCTATAAAATGGAGACAATATCATAAAACCCACTGCCCACAATTGTGAGAAGCAAATGAGATTTTTCTTATGTACGGACTTACGTCTCTAAAGCACTATGACTATATGTAGGTATGTCTGTGTGGCTATATGGGTTCTGTTTATGTGAATGTATGAATGGATATATTAAGTTGCAAACCTTAAAATGTTCAGTAAATGGTAGCTGTTGCTATTATCCTATGCTATTAACATAGCTTTTGCATTCAGGAAGCCCTGGGCTGATCCCGTCCCTCAGCAGTTGGGCCAAATTCCTCAGTTCTCCAGATATAAACCTCCTGAAACAGAGGACTACATAATTTGGTTCTGAGGGGGTGGTAATAAGAAAACAATGGAGGGAGGTTTTGGTGGGTGAAGGAGAAGGGACATAACAGATTTATGCTTTAGGAATGATGCATGATGCATGATGGATGATGGATGATGGATGATGGATGATGGATGATGGATGAAGCAGAATGTGGAAGAGAGTAAAGGCAGGAAAACCAAACCAATGGTAAAGCCATTTCAATAGCCCAGACATCAGAAGATGCACCAACACAAAGATGGTAGCCATATGATCGGAGAGAGGGCAATGTAGAGGACAAATGTTGTGAAGACGGGATTTGGCAGTAGATGCAAAATAAATGCAAAGCATTTGAGTGGGACTTGATGAAAGAGGAGAGGATGGATCAGGAAAGGCCTGACTTTGATTCTTTGGTCCTTATTCTAGGTACCTCCAAGGGGTCCTTCCCTTGACATTAAGGGATAACAGAATGTGCTTCTTATTACCCACCCACTTATCCAGCCCAGGATCGATTAGAAATCCCATTGTTTGAATAGAGGGAGGCTTAGAAAGTTTACTGGTTTGGCCCAGATGCTTAGGTGATGGATCTATGACTCTCATCTACAGCTCTCTATCTGTAGAGCATTCTGAGTTCACATTGATCTGAGCAGCCACAGGTGGACGCACAATGACTCGTCTCAAACACAATTATGTCATTTTGGTCTTCTTTGGTAATGAAGGACAAGAACCAAGCGACAACAACGGGCCTAGAAGAAGGAAAAACTTGGGGTCCAATTTTGCCTCAGGCATAGACTGACTCTGTGACTCTGGGCCAAATCATAACTTCTATCTCAGTTTTCTCATCTATTAAATGGAAATAATAATGATAGCACCTACTTCCCAGGGTGGCTGAGAGAATCAAAGGAAATCCAAGTTGTAAATTGCTTTACAGACTTCCGTGTTGTCTAAATGCTGGCTGTTATTGGGTTAGTGCTACCTAAACAGAAAGCAAATAAGAAAGGAGGTAGCCTACAGGACACTTCAACCAAGCTGCTCCTGCTCCAGAACTGCAAAGTGGTTCTGAGTAATCTGAATTTTACAGATAAGGAAACTGAGGCACCATGATGCTAGGAGATTACTAATACAAGGAAATGCAGAGTGTGGACCCAAGTCTTCTGTCACTGGAATCCATGTTCCTTCCAGTGAGCCTCATCACCTCCTCGCGGGGACTTTCCAATGGACCAGTAGCTCATTTGTCTGAACTGTATACTCACTTGTTCAATCCTGCTTGCTGCCTTGATACCTCTGAGGAAAAACTGTTACTTTTTCATTGTATTTTATCTGTTGCTGACAGCGTAATTGTTCCTTATAACAGCACAAGCCCCTAAACCAATTTCCCCATGGTAACCCTGGGAAAAAGGCAGTGTATTTATTAACCCCATTCTTCATAAGTGGAAATAGAGGTTCATAAAGGTGAGTGACTGACCCAAGGTCATCAAAGTATGAGGGCCAAGATTTTCATCACCATTCCATGTTTCAGTTCTAAGATTATCTTTCCAAAGTGCTATATGTCCCAAGGGATGCCAGTTCTAGGAAACAGTCCTTGCCCATGAGCAATGTGCTAATGTTCTTTTGGGAAAGACTGGAGAATGTGATACTCTGAGGGCAGGATGAGATGACTTGACAATAGCCCTTTCTAAAAAAATCTATATAAGATGGCTTAAATTGATTCTCAACTGATAACCTTGGAGAGAAGCTGGGTCCTAAACAAAAAAAAAAACATTAAAAAAACATCCCAAATCCATCAGGGCTACTCCTAGGGCCATGAGAAGAAACTGAGGCATGGTTATTATATTCTGGGTCCTTAACTCTTCCTTAGGTGGCAGAGTTGGACAAGAGCTCCAGAACATTAGATCTGAGTGAAAATCATACATTTTTATGAAGCACCTACTTGCTTTTCATAGGTTTCAATCTAAGCCAACATGCATTTATTAAAAATCTACCTCAGGGGAGGCAAGATGGCACAGTGGACAGAGCACCGGCCCTGGAGTCAGGAGTACCTGAGTTCAAATCTAGCCTCAGACACTTAATAATTACCTAGCTGTGTGGCCTTTGGCAAGCCACTTAACCCCATTTGCCTTGCAAAAACCTAAAAAAAAAAGATCCATGTGAGAAGAGATTGCACCCATTTGAATTTTCTATTTCCACAAGGCTCTGGTATAGGGTTCTACATATAGTATCCATTTAATAATTTTAATCATCTTTACAGTTTTAATAATATATTTTAATAATCTTTACAATTAATGACCAAATCACAAAAACATGATTTCACAGGTAAATATGAATTTATTTAAATATTTATTTATTATTCTTCACAAATAGTTTCTGAATAACCTTCCAACAATAAAATAAAGTCAACTGCATTTCACAAGTCCATTTTAATAGCATTAAGATGAGAAGCCTTGGTCTGCTTTTCTATCATACCTCCAACTTTTAAAGACCATTCCAATGGAAGTTCCCCTTTGGGGGTCATCGAAGCTCTTCTCATTATAGCAAAAGTATCTTCTAAGAGTCGGATCAGCAAATACTGTTTCAATGAAGTGTTCGATCAAGGATGACATAGGGGTGACTGGGGAAAGCTGTGGATAAAATCCATTAGCCCTCTGCTCCACTGGGGACTCTTCCCCTCTCTCCATGGGAAGCTGGAGAGTACTCATCAAGAACAGAATTGGTAGATTTGGTTTAACCCAGACCAAAGCAAAGAGTTGTTACACAGATGTCATAAGGGTCATCCACCTTCAAGTCAGAGAGCGGGGCAAAAGAGATTGGACTGGTGAGTGGGGAAAATGGACCAGAGATCATGTTTCTCTGTAAAGGCAGAAGTCTGATGAATCAGCTCAAACACTCTCAAAGGATGGTTCAGTACAAATTTAAGACAGATCAACATGATATATCTCCCTTAGATTTTAGCCAAGTCCTCCATCCTCCTTCTGCAGTTAGATACAGAGGGTTGAGGTGAGTCCAAGGTGATTCTATGGTGTGAGACAGAAAACAAGAAATCTGTGTCAAACTGCATTGAGAGAGGTGTGGGCATGCAGGACCAGGCAGGCAACAGTCCCCCTCTATAGACCCTGATCAGCCCACAACCACAATAGTCATACTTTAGGAGTCAAGGCAATAGTATTTATTAAGTACCAACTGAATTATATGCCGAGGATTCAAAGAAAAGTTAAAAACAGTCTCTGTTATCAAAGATCTCATAGGCTAATTATGAGACAATATGCAAACCATTATGTAGAAATAAGGTATTTACAGAATAAATGAGAGATAATCTCAAGGGAAGGAACCAGCATTAAAGGATATCCAGAAAGACTTCTTTCATCAATTAAGATTTTAGCTGATGTTTGAAATAAACCAGCTAATAGAGACAAAAAGCAAGCATTCAGGTAACTGGGGACAATCAATAAAAACAGTGAATAGAGTGCTAGGCCTGGAATCAGGAAGATTCAACTGCCTGAGTTCAAATCTGGTCTCAGACACCTGGTAGTTATATGACCCTGAGCAAGTCATTTAGCTCTGTTTGCCTCAGTTCCTCTATTATAAAATGAGTTGGAGAAGGAAATGGCAAATCACATCAATATCTCTGCCAAGAATACTCCAAACGGGGGTCACAGAATTGGACAGAACTGAGAAATGACCGAATAGAAGTGAAAATGCAGAGTTGGGAGATAAATTGTCTTGTCCCAGAAAATACAAGGAGGACAGTATTGCTGAATTATAGAATATGTGGAAGTGTGTAAGCCAGAGTATAAAAACTTTAAAAATCAGAAGATTTTATATTTGATTATGGAGGTAATAGGGAACCATGAGAATTTATTGAGTATAGATTATAGATTGGATAGATATATAATTATAGATTATAGACTGATATGCTCAGATCTGTGCTTTAGGAAGGTCACAGATAGCTGAATAGAGAATGGACTGGGATGGTGAGAGAACTGAGAAAGGGGGATCAGTTTCTGGTTATTGCTATAGTCTAAGTATGAGGGTATAAGGACCTACTGTACCAGGGTAGTGGAAGTATCAGAAGAGACGAGTAATTTATGAGAGAAAATACAAATTAAAATCAATAGGACTTGGCAACTAATTGGCTGTTGGACTTGAGAGAGTGTGAAGAATTGAGGTAGACACCTAAGATGCAAGCCTGGGTGTTTGGAAGAAGGGTCGTACTCCGGACAGTAATAGGGAAATGGAAGGAGGAAGGTAAATTGGAGGTGCTAGGCTGGAGTTCAGAAGAGAGATTAGAGTCGAATGGATTTGAAAATCTTGAGAGCTGATAAGATCACTGAGCAGAATATGGTAAGTTTAGAAGAAAAAGTGACCCAGGATAGAGCCCTAGAGTCGTTGCAAGGATTAATGAGCATAACCTAGAAGGAAAAAGGAGCAAAGAAGCCTGGAGAGGTGCAATCAGAGAGGTAGAAAAAGAACTACCAAGAGAGCAGAGTCATGAAATCTAGAGACCAAAGAGTATCAAGGAAAAGAAGGTAATCAATAGGGTCAAAGGCTACAAAAGGGGCAGGAAGGATAAGGGCTGAGAGGAGGCCGTTAGATTTGGTGTTTAAGATTTAAGGAGCAGAACAGAGAATGACAATGAAGAGTCTTGAATTCGTTTTGTAGGTTCATTGACTGAAAGCCCTAGAGAGGAGAAGGAACAGAGGGGCCATGATGACCATCATTAAAATGGAGGACTAGCACATGAGGGAGGAACTGACCTTGTCCTGTTTGATCATGGAGGACAAAACCAGGAGAACTTCCTAAAAATTAGAGCCATCCCAATGGGACGCTTCAGGAGATGTCCTATCTCCCTCCCTTGAAGTCTCCGAATCAATTATTTGTTAGATATATTACATCAGAATTTTTATTCAGGTATGGAATTGGGAGCCTTCTGAGGAGTCTTCTAACTTAGATTTTGTCAATGAAATTAAAGATAAATAAAATGCAGAGGGAAAGTGATGAGACAGATTCTTGAGTACTAAAATTGGAATTGGAACCCAGAACCCCTTGTCTCATTTCCCATTAAAATACCTAGATTTGGCTGTCAATGAAAAAATTCTTCAATATACAAAATATTCATTGGATTTGGAATAAATATGCCTTGAAACTTGCCAAGGGAAGAAGGGGTTCTTTATGTATTACTGCATGAGTTGGAAATTCTTGCCTCGCCAGGAGGTTTCTTTTGCTTGGAGGAGGGGAAGGATTCCATCCAGTTATTAGAATTGGCCTCTCTCCCTGACGGTCAGTGGGGAGTCTCTCCTATTTATCTCACAGGTACTGGACTTGTCAGGCAGTTTCCTTCTCCCTTATGAAAGCAATCTGTGCTTATTACTCAAGGAATGGAAGACATTCATCTTGCTCTGTTTCATTTATAAACTAAATGGATGTTTGAGGCTGTTGGTCTGGCTGGGGAAAGCTTTCTGACCATTTCCCAGCAATTAGAAGTGGCCATTGCTCTTGACCTGTTCTTTCCCACCTCATTTCCCCCAGCCTGTGACCGCAGTGACCCATCTGTCTGTGTCCTCCAGAGTCTCATAGGGCAGGACTCCTGAAAAGCCCTTCCCAGACAGCTGCAGCAAGACCTTTCTGAGGCTCCCCACTCCTGCTGAAGGGAATTTCATCAACAATGCTTCCTGTCTCAAGGCGAAATGACCCAACAGATAAATCACCTCCCAGTAATAGCTTATCTCAACTCTGTCAAAGAAATCCTGCCAGGGACTCAGTGGAGTCCTGTACATTGAGCCCTCGATACGGCCTGGGAGATATTGATTTCATTTTCAGTTTTGGAAAGGACTTTCTGTGTGACCTTGAGCAAATTACTTAACATCTCTGTTTCTCTGCTTTGGAAGGAAGGAAGGAAGGAAGGAAGGAAGGAAGGAAGGAAGGAAGGAAGGAAGGAAGGAAGGAAGGAAGGAAGGGAGGGAGGGAGGGAGGGAAGAAGGGAGGGAGGGAGGAGGGAGGGAAGAAAGGAGAGAAAGAGGGAGGGGAAAGGGGGTGAAGAGAGGAAGGGGGGAAAGAGAGGGAGACAGAAAAAGAGACAGAGAGAAAGAAAGAGAGAGAAACATAGAGACAGAGAGAGAAATAATTCCCTCAATATAGGTGTTGGGAACCTTAGCAAGAAAAATGGGATCCTAACTGAAGCATAGCTTTTTTTCTCAAATAATGAATGAAGGGGCAGTTAGGTGGTGCAGTGGATAGATCCTCAGCCCTGGAGTCAGGAGTACCTGGGTTCAAATCCGGTCTCAGACATTTAATAATTACCTAACTGTGTGGCCTTGGGCAAGCCACTTAACCCCATTTGCCTTGAAAAAACCTAAAAATAATAATAATAATAATAATAATAATAATAATGAAAAATAGTTAAACAAAAATATATATTTGTAAAGTGCCTGGCAGTGATGTAATATATACTTTAAAATACCCATTCTCTTCCCTTATGCCCTCTGCCAATCTTAAAAGCACCCACTTTGCTTCTATCATGTCTATCCTGATAGAATTCCCAACTTCTGCCTAAATTAACAGATTCTGGACTTCCATTGAACGATGAAGCCTCAGGGAATCTAAAAACCAGAAAAGATGATGGGAGTCCTCCAATCCAAATGTCATTTTACAAACAATGAAACTGAGATCAAAAAGGTCAAGTGGCTGTCTAAGATCAGCACAATGGAAGAGAAAAAATCAAGTATTTTACCTTTATCCTGAAGTCTTTAGAACAAATAAAAACAGGATAGATTGGTGATTTCTGTCAGTGGAGAGATTTCCTGGTAAGAGAACTGAACCCTCCAATGCAGATCTCTTGGTGTTCAATTGTTTCAGTCATGTTGAACTCATCATGATCACATTTAGAGTTTCTTGACAGACATACTGAAGTGGTTGGCTATTTCCTTCTCCAGCTCATTTTACAGATGAGGAAACTGAGACAGACTGGACAAAATGATTTGTCCAAGGTTAGACAGAAGTAAAATATCTGAGGTGAGACCTGAACTCAGGGCTTCCTGACTTCTCTGTGTACTCTGGCACCACCTAACTACCCCCAAATGCAAAATGAGGGGACTGGACTCAGGCTTCCAAGGTTCTTTCAAGTTCTAAAGTGAGGATCTTAGATTAGATATGCTAAGTGACTTACTTATGGTCAGACAGAAGATAAAAGACAGAATCTGAATCCAAGCTTTCCTGATTCAATGGCAGCACAACATTCAATGTCAAACAGTTTCAACCTTTCAACAATATTGCAATTATATTTGCAAAAAGACAATAATATGTTCCCTTTCTGCAAATATAATTTGCACTGGAAAGTGCTTTAAGGGGAATATAAAAGAAGAAGCTGCTTTTTCTGTATAAAATTGCCAGGGAGGAGTGATGCTCAGAGAGGGGCAGTAATGCCAGTCAAGCCACTGCATCAAGGCATCAAGCCAGCTGGAAGCATAGCCCCCCCCCCACCCCCAACCCTGACTAATCAGAGATCAAAGTTCTAATGTAACTGCACAAAGAAATTCCCAATATCTGCTAATCCATACCCCATAGCTCTTCAGAAATGGAGGGGCCATTTTCTCCCTTGAGGCCATTGATTTTCTCTGAAATGAGGTTATTCCCACTTGGACTGGGATTCTGGCACCAGTTAAAATAATGTCCAGTTAAGGAGCAAAATAGATCCTGGGGAACGGAGCTGAAGGAGATTGCTGATGAGGTTCAAGAGAAGAGGAGAATGGAAGAGGCCCCAAGCAGAGCAGTCAGCAGAACAGTTGGCCAAGAATCCATCAGTCACCAGCATTATTTACTGAGCAGGAAAATGTGCAAGGCAAGGGACCGGCAGCGGACCAAGGAAAAATTGAGTAACCTCTGCCTTGCCCACTACCTCATTTGTTCTCAGGAACTGGTGTTCATGGAGGAGCTCATTGGATCTGCCCATAATCCCAGTCCAACATGACAAGCACTTAGTGAATACCAACTAGGTATAAGATGAGTAGCAGAGTGAATAAGAAAACCAGTGTGAGCTAAAGTCTTCCCTCCAACACAGCCTGACTGGGTCATCCTGGGTGGGAGGGAGGAAGGGAGGAAGGAAGGAAGGAAGGAAGGAAGGAAGGAAGGAAGGAAGGAAGGAAGGAAGGAAGGAAGGAAGGAAGGAAGGAAGGAAGGAAGGAAGGAAGGAATGGAGGGAGGGATAGAGGGAGGAAGGGAGAAAAAGAGACAAAGAAAAGGCAAGCAAAAGAGAAAGAAAGCAAGGAAGAAAAGGAGAAAAAGAGGGAGAGAAGGGGAGAGGGAGGAAGAGAGAGAGAGAGAGAGAGAGAGAGAGAGAGAGAGAGAGAGAATCTGCTCCCTTGTGAGAACCTTGTCAGGAATGAGGTCTTAGCTGTACTATATGTTTTCCCCTCTTAAATAATACATGACTCTTTCAGTGCTAAGATGGTGAAGTGAGGAAGGAGCCCTCTGAAGTCTCCCAAATTCCTCCCCAAATAACTATTAAACCACCTCACAATTGATCTAGGAGCAGCAAAGCAGCTTGCCTGTCTAGTAGGAAAGGTCTGTCTCTCTGGGGAAGGAGGGAAGCAAGATTCAAGAGCAGTAGTAGCAGCAGCCACCCTTACAGCAAAGGATCTGTAGCAATCCACTAGGAGACTGCCCCTAAACCAATTTTTGGACTACCTCAAAGCCATGATTTAAAAAAACAAAACACCTGAACAACATCTTTCAAGAAATTATCAGAGAAAACTGCCCTGATGGAACTAAAAGGCAAAATAGAAATTGAAAGAATCCTTTGATCACTTCCTGAAAGAGATCCCAAAATAAGAATTTCCAAGAAAATCATAGTGAAATTCCAGAGTTCACAGATCAGGGAGAAAGTATTGCAAGCATCCAAACAGAAACAATTCAGAGATCATAGTTAGGATTACATAGGATTTGGCAGCTTCCACAGTAAAGAATCAGAAGACTTGGAATATGATATATCAGGCAACAAAGGATTTAGGAATACAACCAAGAATCACCTGTCCAGTAAAAGTGAATAAAATCTATCAGGGGAAAAATTGGTATTTACCAAATTGAAGCATTTGAAGCATACCTAATTAAAAGATCAGTGCTAAATAAAAAACCCAAGGGAAACATTTTTTTAAAAAGTTTAAAAAAAGAAAGAAAATATTTAAAAAATCAATAAGGTTAAACTGTTTATATTTCTATATGGCAAAATAATATTTGTAGCCCTGAAGAATTTTATTACTATAAGAGTGATTAGAGGAAATATATGTAGACAGAGGGGGTGAAAATAAGACAATTTTGCTGGGATAACACCCCCAAAAAAAAAATAAAGGGGAGAGAAAAAAAAATTGTACTGGAAGGGGAGTGTAGATTGAAAGGAGTAAATTATTCCACATAAATGAGGCATGGAAGAGCTATGATATTGAAGGGGAAGATGGACAGGGAGAAGGAAAAGAAAAACCTTACCCTCATCAAAATTGGCTCAAAGAGGGAATAATATATACACTCACTTTGATTCAGAAATCTATCTCACCCTAAAAGTAATTAAAAAGGTACAAGGATATTAGGAGAAGAAGGACTGATAAAAGTGAGGGTAGATTAAGGAAAGTGGTGATCGGAAGTAAAACACTTGTGAGGAGAGAAATGTAGGGGGTAGGAGAGTGGGGGGGTAAAACAAGAAGAAAATAGCATGGAGGGAAATATTCAGTTAGTTATCATAACTATAAAAGTGAATGGAATGAATTCACCCTTAAAATGAAAGAGGATAGCAGAATGGATTGAAAACTGGAATCCTACTATATGTTGTTTACAAGAAACCCATCTGAAAAAGAGAAATATACACACAGGGTGAAGGTTAGGGACCAGAACAGAATTCATTATGCTCCAGCTGAAGCTAAGAAAGCAGAAGTAGCGATCATGATTTCAGATAAAGCAAAAGCAAAAGTAGATCTAATTAAAAGAGATAAGGAAGGAAACTATACCTAATTGGAAAGATATTAATTGCTCATGGATAGGCTGAGCCAATAAAATAAAAATGACAATTCTCTCTAATCTCTTTAGTCAGTGCCATACCAATCAAATTATCAAAAAATTATTTTATTAGGTGGCACAGTAGATAGAGCATTGCCTCTGGAGTCAGGAGGACCTGAGTTCAAATCCAGCCTCAGACACTTAATAATTACCTAGCTGTATGGTCCTGGGCAAGCCACTTAACCCCATTGCCTTGTCAAAAAAAACCCTAAAATAAATAAATGTTTAAAAAAATTATTTTATAGAAATAGAAATATAATAAGAAAATTCACCTGGAAGAACAGAAACTCAAGGATACCAAAGGAATTAGTAAAAAATGTATAAGAAGGTGGTCTAGCTCTGCCAATCTCAAACTGTATTATAAAGTGGCAATTATCACTGTAATCTGATACTGGTTAACAGAGAGGTGGATCAGTGGAATAGAGTAGATATGGCAGATTTTATGGTGGCTTAAGAATTGGAAATCAAAGGGATGCCCATCAATTAAGGAATGACTAACCAAGTTGTGGTATATAACTGTAATGGAATACTATTGCACTATAAGAAATGACAAGCAGAATGATTTCAGAAAAACCTGGAAAGACTTACATGAACTGATGCTGACTAATGTGACTAGAACAAGCAATATTGTTCAAGAACTGTTGATAACTATTCTCAGCAATAAAATGATCCAAGGCAATCCCAGGGACTAATGAGAAGCACACTGTCCACCTCCTACAGGCTGATGCATGCTATTTTTCACTTTCATCTTTTTCTTTTATTCGAATCTTCTTGTTCAAAATGATGAATAAGGAAAGGTTTGACACAATTACAGATGGATAAACAATGTCTGACTGCTTACTGGAGTGGGGGGAAGGGATAGAGGGAAGAAAGAATAGAATGTAGAACTCAAAACTTTAAATAAAAAATGTTTTTAAAAGTTAAAAATAATCATAATAAATGTAAAATTACTGGAGTTCTCTATGCCCATAAAATTAAGTCTAGTTCCAGCAACAACAACAAAAAGATAAGGCACCAGGCTAAGTGCTAGGGATACAAAGACAACACACCTTCACTCCCACCCCACCACCCACCCTCTGTCCTTTCACCCCCATCCTTGTATTCCACTAGAGGATATAGCATTTGAACAGATAATTACAGAAATAGTGATAGGAGGATGAAGCAGTAATAGTTAAAGGAATCAGAAAAGATGGCCAATAAAATGTTCTGGATTTGGAATCAAAGGACCTGGGTTCAAACTTCACTTCAGTTACTTACTACCCATGTGACTTTGAGAAAGTTAGAGCCTCACTTTCCTCATGTAAAAAGAGCTTTGGACTGGATGGCTTATAAAGTCCCTTCCTACTCCAAATCAGTGCTCCATGAAGCAGTGAGTTGGTGATATAGACAGGGAGCTAGATTTTTTTTTCATTTCATTTATTTAAGGCAATGGGATTAAGAGTGACTTGCCCAAGGTCACACAACTAGGTGATCATTCCATATTAGAGGTCACATTTGAACTCAGGTCCTCCTGACTGTAGGGCCGGGGCTCTAGCCACTAAGTCACCTAGCTGCCCCAGGAGCTAGATTTAAGGGAAGGAAGATCCAGGTTCAAATCCTGTCTCAAAGGCCAGATAACTGCCTGACCCTGGGCAAATCTCTGAGCCTCTGTCTGTCTCAGTTTCTTCACCTGGAAAATTGGGACAACAATAGCGCTTGGCTCCAAGGATCCTTGTAAAGACAAGCTGAGATCGAGGGATGAGGCGACAGCAGAAGTTGGGGCGTCGGGGGCGACAGCCCCAACCCCAGGCGCCCCCGGAGCGCTCGGGACGGAGGAGACCACGGCGCCGGACAGCGGGGCCGGGCCGGGCCCGACTCGCCGGGGCGCAGAGCCGGGAGGCCGGCTCCAGCCAGCTGCTCTTGGCCAACTTCACCCAGGCCAACACGTCCTTAGCTGTTGCAGTACAAATCCTTCTCCCTTTGCTCTGTGGATCAGCCGGGACCAGTTCTGAATGTCCTGGTACCGAAGCTGTGTGGAAAGGTTGTAGTCAAGTTAGCCTGGTGGCTATTGGTAGCCTCAAAGCGCCAAGAAAGCTAAAAGTCCGCCACTTTAAGAAGGGCACCGAATATGCCATTCTAGCTATTCCAATACCATATTGGCAGTGAAATTGAATAGACAGAAGTCGATAGCATGCCTAGAAGAAGGCCTATATATGCACAATATGTGATGTGAAGGTACTGCATACAAGCAGGGAAACTCCCCCAATCCTGCAGGTTTGTGTGCTCTGCCAATAAATTAATGATAACTGTTATCTGGCATCTCCCTGGAGTGCAACTATTGGGGAGTACAAGTCTTCAGTACCATTAATCTGAGGGCTGCTAATACGATACCCACTCATGATAGTCCCCTCGCAGCCTTGGCTTTTGATGCAAGTGGTACCAAACTTGCCACAGCTCCTGAGAAGGGGACTGTGATTAGGGTATTTTCTATCCCTGAAGGACAGAAAATCTTTGAGTTCCGGAGAGAAGTAAAGAGGTGTTTAAAGCATCTGCTCTTTGGCCTTCAACCTGGATGGAATGTTCCTCTCTGCATCTAGTAACACAGAAACAGTGCACATATTCAAACTTGAGACTGTGAGAGAGAAACCTCAGGAGAAACCCACTACCTGGACTGGTTCCTTTGGAAAAGTACTTATGGCCTCTACCAGCTATTTGCCCTCTCAAGTAACAGAAATGTTTAACCAGGGTAGAGCATTTGCTACTGTCCGACTATCATTCTGCGGTCATAAAAATATATGTTCACTTGCCACAATTCGGAAGATTCCCCAATTATTAGTGGGAGCCTCTGATAGATACTTATATATGTACAGCCTGGATCCTCAGGAAGGAGGGGAATGCACTTTAATGAAACAACACAAATTGATTCAGGATCAGGAAGACAACACAGAGTCAACAGATTGAACAACATTTCTTCGTGTTCAACAGGATCACTGGTTAGCTGTCCAAGAGTTGACAGGGCTCCACCACACGCTTTGAAGCAAATTCACCATTTATTACCAGCAGACAGTCTCATATTGTCCAAGCCCTTGAACTGAATACTCCTTGACCAGTCTCCCCATTATATTTTTACTCCACTCTGGCACATCTGGCTGGGATGTATTTTGAATATGTCCTTAATGTAGTACAGTTCTATAGGGTACCATAGAGGTCATTGTCTTCTGATATTTGCTTCCTTCTTACAAGATAGGAAAGAATCAGTGATGGTTTTTGACATCACATCTAATTTTTATCCTGAAAATTTGTACGTGGTACTGTGAATATCTTTTATGCTCTACTTTTTTCAAGTATATAATAAATTCATTGTGTCCCTGTCAAAAAAAAGATAAACTGGGATAACAATGAAATGTTTTATAAATCTTAAATCTCTATCCCTAATTTCATTCTTATCCCTAAGTCTCAGGCTCCTCAACTGCAAAATGAAAAGACTTCAAACCCCCTGCAGCTCTGATAGGGTTGGTGGGAGGCTAGGAGAGGGGCATTGCTAGGGGAGGGAGCTTGCAAAGACCCCTGGGGTTCATTTATGAGTGAAGAAATCACAAGGTTCTCTGACCCAAGAATATAAGAAAAGTCATAAACTTTAATTCATAGATTACTGCAAAATAAGTTACAAGTAAATTCACAGAGTTTTTAAGTGGCAGCAAGATAAGAAAGTGAGTTTTTAATAGGGATAGTGAAGTTAAGAAAGAAGAGAATAAGAGAAGGTAGGAGAAACTGCCAGAGGCTGCAGCTTTTTAAAGAAGCCTAAGGGAAAGCCTAAGGGAGACTAAGGGCAAGTACCAGGGAGGGACTAAGGAGAGGCTTGACCCATGACATAAGGCAGAGCTCCCTTCCAGTCTAGAGTGGTTATCTTTAGTTCAGAGTTATATTTTAGGCTTATGGGATTTATGGAACCCTAACACAGAGGCACCAGTTGAGCTGGGAGTCAGAGTCTCTGTTAGTACAAGGTAGAATGCAGAAGAATTAACAGTTTTAAAGATTAACTGTTTAACAGAGTCTGTTTGGTTGAGGAGGGGACCTTGTTAGCTATATTCCTTGCTAATGGGAGGTTGCCTGTAAGTACAAGACCAATACAGAAAGGAAAGTGTTATATTAATACAGAAAAGGAAATAATTTGTCTAGATTACAAAATTTGTCTCCAATATAGAAAAAAGAAAAAGAGATTGCAATATTTCTCTCTCTGATCAGAGTTTCCCTGCTTCAATAGATTGTTTAATAAACATTTATAAATACAAGAGATTTTGAGGGGAATAGGCAAGGTGGCACAGTAGATAATGAGTTGGCATTGAGACAAGATATTCAGCAAAATATTCTGATATTCTGCAAAAAAGGTAGGAGGCAAAACAAGCACTTTATACAATGGTAAAATATAGCACATGTAACTAAGATAGCAATTTCATTTTTCCCAAGGGTCAAAGAATGATCCAGTGTTCTCTCTAAGACAACCCTGACCTATTTCAAAGTGACAAGTTGTTTGGAAGAGGAATAGTTATGAATCAGTTTGGAAGATCTGCGTCATCTTGGGTTAACTCCTATCTGGAGTAAGGAAGGGTTAGAGATAGCTGACTAATAAACCTTCATCCCCAATAGACAGAGCCGGCATCTACCTGCTTGGGTGGATATGAAGTCTCTGAACTTATTCCAAAATAACTCTCCCACCCACATGTCACTAGTGATTTAAATTCCACTACTAGTGATGAATTCTTTTGGGATGTCAAAAATCTCCTAAAATGCAAATATTCCTGGAAAAGGTACAAATTTAAACCCTTATTATCTGATACTTTGTAGGAGATACCCAGTTGACACAAAGTTCTAAGACTAGGAGAGAGGAGAGGGGAAGTGGGGGAAAGAGGGAAGACACTATGGTGGGAGGGAGTCAAGATTCACTCTGCAGACTTCATAATTTTGCTCAGGGTCACTTCTACTCATGCTATCTATTACCATTCACCTTTGAATTGAAGTCTAATTTTGCTGAGTTTTATCCATTAAAACCAACCCAGCACCACCCCATAAAAAAAGTCATTCCCATCTCTTTCATTCTCTCTGTTTCTTTTCCTCAATTTCCAATTCAATTTTATAAACATTTATGAAATGTTTCTTTGTTCAAGGTTCTGATCTGGTCAACCACTCAGTCAAAAAGTATTAAATACTCACTATTTTACAGGGAATGATGGTACAAAGACAAAGAGGAAGGTGCTTACATTCTCTTGGGATAGACTTAGACATATTGAAGTGGCTGCAAAATAAATACAAAAATACAAGAGCCTTTGGGGGCAGGTCAAGAAATGAGTCAGTATGACAGAGTAGATAGAGAACTAGCTTTCTTTTTTAAAAATTTTATTTTTTTAAGGCAATGAGGTTAAGTGACTTGCCCAAGGTCACACTACTAGACAATTATTAAGTGTCTGAGGCCAGATGTGAACTCAGGTCCTCCTGACTCCAGGACTAGAGCTCTATTCAAAGTGCCACCTGGCTTCCCCAAGAACTACCTTTCAAGCCAGGAAGACTGGGCTCAAGTTTTACTCCATACATCCACAGACTATGGGCAGATTTCTTAATTTCTTTCTAGTTCTCTAGTCAAATCTCCAAGATCCTAAATTCCAGAGAATGTTCCCTATAGGAATGGAATGACATATCTAGTCCTGATGGGGCAAAGAATTAGGAGCAGGGGCACTAGAGAAAGGATTCAAATATAAAGCCTAGAAATGTCACAGTCCCTGCCCTCCGGGAGTTGGCACTCTAGTAAAATTTATAAATAAATCTGTTTCAAGGTAGGGTACGATAAAAACCGAAATAGGGTCATGAAGAGTCAGATGAGGCCGAAATCATTGAACAGCAATAATAGCATTTAAATCTTGCCATAATAACTAAAGCAATTTTAATAATACAAAATAAAGTAAAAATTATACAATAGGCATAATGATGAGTATTTGTGATTATTTAGGTCATTAGATGACAGGAGGGCAGTACTAGGTCCTCATCCCCATTTTACAAAGAAAGAAACTCACCTGTGATCACACAGCTAGCAAGTATTAGAAGGAGAACTTCAACCTAGGCCCTGCTAACTCCCAGGCCGATCCTCTTTACAACAAACTGCATTTCTCTTTAGGAAAAGTTTCATGGAGCAGGTTACTCCATCTTCTGATTCATCCTTCCTCACTTTTATTCTTGCTTTAATGGTGCTTTGTTGGCCTTGCTTCCCTTAGGGGCTTTGAGGGAAGAGAGGGAGAAAGAAAGGTGAGAGAAAATCTATACCTTTAGACCACTGAACCTACGAGACCTGAATGGATACTCTCAGCTCAATTTCTTTTGAGTTAGTCTATGGCGGGGTTGTCAACACACAGATCAGCCTTTTTTGATTGATGATCCAGGCAGGAGGACTGCTGCCATGAGCTCCAGGCCCATGGGACTCATTGTGTTCCCAGTCTCAGCATTCGCCAAGGCCAGCACTAACCACCTACCTCTCCTCTACCATTTTAGCCAGAGAGTAGGATCACAGACTAGAGAGTGGGAGAAACCACAATGTCTCGAAATTCCAAGATGCAAAGGGATTTTTGGCCAGGCTAGAGAGATAGGGTTGCCTGAAGGAGGAAGGCTAGGCTTGGAGTCCAGAAGACCTGAAGCAGGTATTAGCAGTGGCTATGTAGGTGATGCTGAGCAAGTCATTTCCCCCTCTCTGAACCCCAGCTTTTGCATCTGGAAAATGGAAACATAAGTCTTTAGCATCAGCCCCTCAGGTTTATTATGAAGCTCAAGTGAGAAAATGAATGTAAAATGAGAGTCTACACTGCATCATGAGGGACAAAGGATTTGAAGTAATGGAGCTGGGTTCAGTTCTGTACGACCTTAAATACAAGTCACTTCTTAGCTTTCAGCCTCAGTTTCCTCATTCAATATAGTAACCTGAGGATCAAGTCTGAGCCTTTTCCTAAGGCTCCTCATTAGTGGAGAGAATGGACTTCTTAAAGTGTAGTGCAAGAGTGAGGGTCTAAAGAATAGGACTTCTAAGATCCTTTTTCTGTTCCAAATTTATGGTTTTAAGTGGCCTAAAAAAAGTCACCAGCAAAAAAAGTAAGCTCCTGGATGGCAAGGACTGTGCCAGTTATGTCTTGTCATCTCCAACAATCTATGAATACCGATTATTATTATGATTCTGAAAACATACTCAGAAGTAACTGTTTAATGAATGGTGGGTGAATTTGACTGATTTGAATTGTATACATGTTCTAAGTATGTGAACACACACATACACACATGTATCTTTACATTTCATTAGATTACAAACTTTGTGGGGGAAAGTCTCATCCACATAGCCCCAATATTTTGCACATAGTAGGTGCTTTTCCAAAAAAAAAATTATGGAACTAATGGAATTGAATTAAATCGAACTGAATCAAATCAAACGGAATTGAATGCTTTGCTCTAGCACAGACTACTGTCTATGGACAGAACCTAAGTGCCACATGACTCATCTCTGTTTTTTCCATGTCACCCAGAGTCAATTTTCTACCACTCTTGAGAATTCCTAAATGTGCGGGTTGGGAGGGTTAGCAGGGGCCTACAAGAGGGCTCTGGCTGGAGGCCACTCCATCACTGCTGACTGATTGTTGACATTCATTCTTGGGCCTTCTTTTTCCTTCAACCTCTCAATTTTACATCAATCATAAAAAATTCAGGGAAATAACAGTAACTCTTCCCCAAAGGTTGGGACCCCAACTCTGGCTCTAGCCCCAGTTACATATCCCTCCTCACCATACCCATTCTGAGCAGTTCCTTTCACCTTTTGTTCTGCATCTCAACTCCCTCTCCTTCCCACTCTCCCTTCCTAAGACTAGGACACCGCTCTCCCCCTCAGCAATGTGAGAGACCCTGAGTTAAGGAAGGTTTAATTTCAATTCACCCCTTAAGCCCTTTCTCCTCCACATCAATGGCTTTGACAATTTCAAGAAAACAGTTTTTGTAGGAAATGTTTTCTATTTTGGGCAAAATTATCCATACTGCTCAACCAGAAAGTGAATTTTATGACAGACTTGAAAATGGAAACTTTATGAGGTTAATGCTGGCAACCTTACTTGTGTTTGAGAGAAATGCATCAGACAAGTCTATTGTTCAGGCCTCTTGGTTACCAACTCCTTTCAAGTTAATTATAGGCATCCATCTCACAGATGTTTTCATGGCAAGAATTAGCCTTTTCCTCTTCTTTCCAGTTTTCTGAGAGAGCTTGACCTAAACCTTGGCATCTCCCAAACAAATTATAATAGAACTTAGTGTGGATGGGGTATATCAGATGTTCCAGGATGACTCCTCTGGTGTGAGAGCTGCCAAGCCCATTTCAGACCTATTCATCTGCCTTTGGAATCCTCTTAACTCACCCAACCCACCTAGGGCTCCAAGAAGCTATCACATGAACAATGGCCCCATCCCAATCAAACTGTCTGGGCAGACAGTTAAACTAGGTTGAGAGTGCTAGACTAGGTAAATTGGTGAAATATCTACCCCCAGCATGTGAAGACTTCCCTAGAAGAATGGACTGATAGAACAATTTGTTCTAAGACCCTAAAGGCAGATGCTAGTGGAGCTTGAACAAATTTTGAAGACATCAAGAACATCCATGGCCTCCTGGGCATTTCCAGCCATCTTGACTTTTGTCCTGCCACTGGATTTCTAAGTCTGGAAAAGAGTGAAGTTTATGCCTGTTTGCAACCCTGCTCACTTAAATCCAATTCATCCATAAGCCAGCACATCACCTGTGATGTTATTAGTGCTCTTCAGAAATAAGGACAGACAACATTTGATCTTAACCTGTAAGGTTCCCTATTTTCCAAGGCACTCTAAGAAAATTGCCATTTTCTCTTCTGAATAGGAGCCACCCTCTTGTCCATCCATTAACCCTAATTCTATTTACCTTTCCTTCATCTCTTTTTTTGCTTCATAACTCCTCCAACCCACTTTGAGCACAACCTAATAAGAAAGGAAAGAGCATCATTAAGATTCAGACCTAGCTCTTAGACTGTTGAGCCAGCAGTGAGTCCAAAATGACTTCCTGCTGCTTCCATTATTTCTCAAAATGATCCGGGTGAGATTATTAGTATTTGTACATTTTCAAAAGGCAAGTAGAGCTTGGTGAAGCTTGGTTTAAGAGAATCCATTCAAATAGCAGATATGATTCCTGTAGAGATGAGAATCCCTATAGCACCCACCCCAGAATTATTAGGGAGCTTAAATGAGATGCTACGATCCATATGCTTTGCAAACTTTCAAGAAATCTGTAAATGTTAGTGTTAATGCCCCGAAGTATTGCTCAGGTTGAATGTACCCCATGGAATTATAACTCATTCAACTCACAAAAGAATAGCAATGATACACCTTTATTTCTTTGGCTTGCAAAAACATTCTCTTTGCAATCCTTTTTGAGGCAGGCAGTATAAATAGTAGACATGAGGAAACTGAGGCTTAAAAAAGTTAAAATACTTGCTCAGGGACATGGGCATGATTTGAACCCAAGTGGTATGATTCTAAGACCAATTCTCAGTCCATGACACCAAGCTTATAACTATATTGGAAATTCCTTATTGTTTTTAAATAACCTTCAAAGTATCCTCAGTTCCACTATTGTTCTATAAGAAACCATGAGGAATGGGACTTAGAAAAATCTGGAATGACTTACATGAACTGATGCTGAGTGGAATGAGCAGAACCAGAAGAATGTTGACAACAATAACAGCAATATTGGGTGATGATCAGCCATGATGGACTTCATTCTCATTTCGGCAGTACAATAATCAAAGACAATTCTAAAAGACTTAGGATGGAACATACCATCCATATCCAGAGAAGGAGCTGCAGAGTCTGAATGAAGACCAAACCTTACTATCTCCAGTTTTGGGAGGTTGTCTTATATATCATATCATTTTTTCTAAGTTTTTTCCCTTCTGTTTGCATTTGATTTTTTTCCACAACATGATCAATATGAATCTATCCTTAGAATGGTTAAACATTCATTGGGGGGGTGGTAAGGCAATGGGGTTAAGTGGCTTGCCCAAATCATACAGCTAGGTAATTATTAAGTGTCTGGAGTCATATTTGAACTCAGGTCCTCCTGACTCCAGGGCCAGTGCTCTATCCACTGTGCCACCTAGCCACCCCAATAATGATTACACATGTAAAGCCTCTACTAAACTGCTGTCAGGGGAAGGGAGGAGGGAAGGGAGGGAGGGAGAAAAATGTAAAACTCAAAACCTTGCCAAAAAAAGTGATTACTGAAAACTCTCGTTGCATGTAGTTAGAAAAACAAATAAATAAAATACTTAAATTAAATTTTTAAAAAAGGTATCCTCAGTTCTACCTACCTTGTCAGGCGGGAAAATGGCAGTTTTAAGCAACTTGAATGGAGAATAAACAGTATAGTAACCTGCCCCTCTCCATCCATCACTTCTCCAAATGCTTCCCAAGTAGTCACAGATTAAAGCAGAAGGAGGGACTTCCTGCCATAAATAGAACAATATCTGCTTAATTCATAGATTTAGAGGAAGGGACCTTTGAAGTCATCTAATCCAATCTCCCTCTTTTATGAATGAGGAATGGAGCTAGGACTGGAGCCAAGGCTATCCAACCCTCTCCAACACTTCCACCGTCTCATGTTGCCTCACCAGAACCAACCCCTAAAGAAGGGAACTTTCCATGGTGAGTAGAGAGTAGAGTTTGACTTTTTCCATTCCAATGTAACTCTACGGGCAGATCCAGATTATTATTTAACCCTTGCAGGAGGTACTGAGCTCCATCCTTGTGTGTTAGCAGGAAGATCTATGACTACAAGCATCCAAATTAGTTTGGGCAAAAGTAGTAGGCAGGACTTCAGCCTGGTCCTCTGGAATGTTTGCTCTTGACCTTTGGGGGATTTTCCTTCTGTTTGATGACAAAAGCATTTTGCTGCTTCTTCAGCCTTTCTTCTCTCTTTCATTAGACTACAAGGTCCTTCAGGTCAAGGACTATCTTGTGCCCCTTTTGTATCCCCAGCACTTAGAACATGGTAAATAAATGTTGGGTGATTGATTAGTAGAGACAGCCTTGAGGTCACAGTTGATTCTTTTTTCAATTTATTCATTTATTTATTCAACTACATGCAAAGATCATTTTCAGCAATCATTTCACTTCACAATGTGAGTTTCATATTTCTCTCCTTCCCTCCCTTCCCTCTCCCCCTGACAAAGAGAAATCTAATTAGGTTACACATAGATAACTATGTTAAGCATATTTTCATATTAATCATATTATGAAAGAAGAATCAGAAAAAAAAACAATGAGAGGGGAAAATCAAAATGTAAAATAAACTTTAAAAATTGAAAATAGTAAACTTTGGTCTGCAAAGTCTCTAGTTTCTTCTCTGGATGTGAACGGTACTTGCCATCACAGATCCTTTAGAATTGTCTTTGATTATTGTACTGAGAGGAGCAAGTCCATCATAATTGATCATCACGCAATGTTGCTATTAATTAGAACAATGTTCTTCTGGTTCTGGCAGGTGAGCCTTGAGGCTCTTGCCAACCTAGTCTTTTCTCGAGTTCTTCTCTTTGTCATTCTCTTTTTCCTCTGGTTGAACAGAGATATGATTTGTCTCTTTTTTTATGCACTGCCTCTTCCCCCTCTCTCGGATAGAAGCTGGACAACTCAAATAGCATCACATTTGGGAAAACTATCTTGGCTCTAGGTCAGGTATTAATTGACCTTTTTAATCTATTTGTACAATTAGTAGGGAGCTAAAAGTTCCCCTTAAAAGATCACATGCCTAATAATTTAAATTATGTTTGCATATTTATTTCTGTCTCACTAATTTCTTTTGTAATACATTTGCTGAATGTGTGAATTAAAATTTCTTTCCCAACAAAATTGTGCATTGATCTTGTGGGCATCAGCATTCAGATGCTCTATGCCCATGACCCCTTCACAAATATTGGATGTTGCTTGCTCAGTAATGACTGGGAGAAGTTGGGATTCATCCTTTTTATAGCAGATTCATTCATAAACTTTGCATTTTCTCTAGCACCAGGTGCTCAGCATATGTGTTGGTGTTGGCTGTCTATCATCAAAGGCAGCTATGGGCCAACAGAGTTGGAAGCCCTCAAAAAGGGATGCTTAGGGATTGAGAGGGGACCCACTCCCAGACTGACCTTCCAGGAGCTTACCTCCCTATCTCCTGCCATTACAAGGACATTTGAAACCACCCAAGTGCCTCCAGTTTCAGAAGGGGATGATTTAGGAGTCCTAGGACGCAGACAGAATGCTGGTCTATGTTGTTTTAAGGGTTTGGAAGGCAGCCAGATGGTGATGAGCCCATTAGCAGCGTGAAAGAAAAGAGTGTGGTTGTAGCTGATTGTTTCCCAGGTGAGCTTTCAGGTATAATTGAAGGTGAATAATTGAGTCAGTGCAGGCGAGTCCAAAGGCTAAGGGCTTCTGTTCCAGAGATCAATGTGGGGAGTGCTGAATGGGTGTGAATGAAAGGGTGGGAGTCCAAAGACTGCTAGCCCTTGATGCGTGGAACACCTTCCCTTGGATGGATCTCACCCCAGCCCAGGGGGCCCACACACACAGCACTGGGATGGAAACAGGGATGAAAGGCTACAGATCAACTTTTGTTGATTTATCTGATTCATGGGCACCTGAGATTACTGCTTCAGGAGATAGTTGGCAGGGATCAGAAAGGTTCTAAGCTTTCTGTCAAAAGAAACCTTAGTCTTGCTGGCATAACCTTCTCATTTGACAGATGGCAAACTGCCACCCAGAAGTCATCCTTTACCTCCCCAGCATTCAGACTGATGGATACTGTCTCTAGGACAGGTTTTATTTGACCCAGAAGGGGCTTCTTCAAAAATCATCAGACCTCTCCTTCCCTTCCCAGAGGACATCAGGTCCTGTTATCTGACTCAAGAGCTTTGTGTGATATGAGTCCCAGTACCAACATGCACCAACATCCTGCCTAGGCCAACACTTCTCCTTTCAGACCCTGATGAGATATAGTTGGAGGAGTGAGGTGGGGCCTCTCCATCTCTTCTCCCATCCCCTCTGTCTGAGGGTCCAAATCTCTTTCCTCAGTATCCCAATGAGCTGACATCTTTTTTTTCCTTCCTAGCCTTGATCTCCAAATCTACGGAGCCCACTCTCACCAGAAACAACATGAATCTACAGTAGCCTTCCCAGATCCGCACAAAGCCCAGCTGCACTGTGTCCACACATGTCCCTTCTCTCTCTTTCCCCTCTCTTAGGACTCCTCTGAAACTTCTTGGGTGTACATTCCTCAGAAGCACCTCTCCTCTCTGACCCTACTCTTTGGCCATCATCTCTCAATAAGTCCCCATTTGGTTTTTCTTTTTGCATTTTTTTTAGGTTTTTTTGCAAGGCAATGGGGTTAAGTGGCTTGCCCAAGGCCACACAGCTAGGTAATTATTAAGTGTCTGAGGTCAGATTTGAACTCAGGTCCTCCTGACTCCAGGGCCAGTGCTCTATCCACTGCGCCACCTAGCACCCCCCCCCCATTTACTTTTGAAGCACAAGAATTGGAGCCACTGTAGAGCCATGAACTTTCATCAGTGTAGTAGCAATTACCACATCACGGCTGACCTCTAGGGACACAGACTGAAGCATGCCTGCCACATAAGTCTACTCATCCCTTCTCTGGATCCAAGCTCCTTATAAACTAAAAGGACCCACATGGCAAAGAATTAGAAATTGAAGGGATGAGCATCCATCGGGAATGGCTGAACAAGTTGTGGTATATGAATGTAATGGAATATTATTGTGCTATAAGAAATGACAGTAGGTGGATTTCAGAAAAACCTGGGAAGACTTGAACTGATGCTCAGTGTAATGAGCCGAACCAGAACATCGTATGCAGTAACATCAACATTGTGCAGTGATCAACTGTGATGGACTTGGCTCTTCTCACTGATTCAGCCATCCTAGAAATTCCAACAGGCTCATGATGGAAAATACCATCCACACTCAAAGAAAGAACTACAAAGTCTAAATGCAAACCCTAACATACTATTTCCACCTTTTGGGTTTTCTGTTTTTCCTTTCTCACGGTTTTTTCCCTTTTGTTCTGATTCTTCTTTCAAAATATGGCTAATGGGGAAATATTTTTAACATGAGTATCCATGTAAAATTTAGATCAGATTGTTATCTTAGGGAGAGAGGAGAAAAAGGAGGGAGGGAAAATATTTGGAACTCTAAATCTTATAACATTGAATGTTGAAAGCTATCTTTACATTAAGAAAAAAAATGGGACAGAAAAAAAAGGAGCTACAAATAAACTCCAGAACAAATATTCCAGGCCAGTTACTGGACTGTCTGGAGAGAAAATAAGTTATTTCCAGGAAAAACACAAGTTAATCATTTTTGCTGCCTTCCTACCTTTCCTCCACATGCCTGGTGCAAAGATTCACTTGTCATGGTAAAAATTATCTCTCTCTGAGGGAAGTCTGTACATATTGGAGAAGAGTCCAGTATTTAGCAAGCAGAATAATGACACTTATTTGCCAGTCTACCTTTAAAGGAAATAATTCTTACAAGCATCCACCTGGGGAGCTTCAGTTTCCCTGAGTCCCTCTGAATGGAAACTGAAAAAATAGCCTACAGATCCATCGAAATGAATATCTATGAGCAAAATCAACCAGCATCAAGAATCAGCTGAAAATTATTGTTTCTTTGAAGGAATTAGAGAGGTAGCATGTCATAGAGGTAAGCATGCTAGACGTGGAGACTGCAAGATCTGGGTTGAAAATCCTGTCTTAAATGCATAATAGCTGTATAATCCTGGGCAATCTGCCTCAGTTTCCTCATCTATCAATTAGGATGTTGAATTAGATCCTCAAGTCCTAAGTCTATGTCCCCCCCTACAGGATGGGGGAAAGTATCCACCAAACTAAACAGAATTTAAATCCTTACTCCATTGACCGATCAAGGCATGGAGTTGATCCTGGGTACTTTGAGGCTGTGCCAGAGCAAAGTTTGAAGGGGTGGTCCTGTGTAAACCCAATAAAGCTGATGTCTCTGCTGAAGCTATTAAAGCTATCAGTAATTACCAAAAGAATGGGAAAGGTATTAAGTACAGAGTCAACAGCCTCCTCATGGGCCTCCCTGCCTCCTATTTCTCTCTACTCCCATCCAGCCTCCACATGTAGCTGCCAATTAAGATTCCTAATCCACAGATCTGGCCAAGTTACTCCCTGTTCCAAAAACTCCAGCGGCTCCCCAATGCATCTAGATAAGGTACAAAAGCCTCCGCCTTCTCTCTAGAGTCCTCCTCACTCTGGTTCTCACTGACCTTTCCAGTCTGATCTCATATCACTCCCTGTAGTCATTTGGCATTCCAACCATATCGGCCGGCTAGTGATTTCACCTCCAGAACATTCCATCTTCTGCCTCCAAGCCTTTCCAGAATTCATCCTCCCTATGTACAATACATCCTCTTAGAATGGCTTCTTCCAGAGCCCACCTCCTAAATCAAATGCCAATTCCAACCTTTCCTGATCCCCTCCATTGTTCGAGCTTTCACGCTTGCATTATTTTGCATTACTTTGTATATAATTTTTATTAACCTACTCATGTGCATGTTTAACCTTCCCCACTAGAATAGAAGCTTCTGGAAGGCAGGGACTGTTTGCTTTTGTTTTTTTTTTTTTTTTGTATCCCTGATGTTTACCTTAATGACTGGTCTTATTGAGGGAGAGGGGGAAGCCAAAAAAGAGGAGGTAAGTCTGGGAGGGGAAAAGTCCAGATTTGATTTCATCTATATAGGAACTCCTAGTGGAGAAAGTCCCCTCCATAAATGCAGAACAGTCACTCATCAAAATGGTATCACTTTTGAAGGAAACCTGAGGTTATGTGACTTATGATCACAGTTATTTCAGAGGCAAAACTTGAACCCAGACCTTTCTCATTCTAAGGCAAACTCTCTATTCATCAGACTTGACTTATTACTCTTCTGTATACCCAAGCAATATTCCTTAAGGTCCCGGGCTAAGCATTTGAGAAAGTTTGTTCAATTGAATTTCCCCAAGAGCAATCCTCTCTCTGTCCAGAGGCTAATTAAAAAACCATTGGCTTTTAGCAGCCCAAATGTCAGAGCCAGGAAGGATGCATGGTTCACCTCATGATGAGACCATGAAGCACCATAGAAGACCCTTCTTGGGGTCTTTGCTATTCACTAAGAAGACCAGCATCGCTGTGCCCATTTTCAAATATCCAACAATGAGTTCTGTAGCACTTCAACCAGAAGGCAGAGGCTGGGTCTCAAGCCTCCTTTCTGCCCTCAAATGAACCATTAGATTGCAAGCTCCCTGAGGGGGACCGTCTTTTGCCTTTCTTAGGTTTCTAGTCTCTAAGTGAACTTCCTTTCTATCTAGCACAAGTTAGTATCTAATCCAACATTGGCGGTCTCCATTTAAACAAAAGCAGGACAGGATTCCTTCCAGAGGATCTAGAATTACTCTCAGCAGCCGTGACTTAATAGTGTTAGTTTAATATAAAAAAAAAAACCAGCCAGTACTGGCCTTAACAAACCCAAGCCCATTCCCAGAGCAGCAAAGCTGGCGGCTAATACTTTCTGTCTAATAAATGCTACTTAAGAGACTTCCTGCTGCTGCCCATAATGGAGATTATTAGATCCTTTGTACATAGGGATTCTCCGGCACCTGGAGGAGGTAATTGGAAATATGGGCTGTCATGCGGGTGGGGGTGATGGTTCTTTATCAGTTTTGTCTGAAAAATCTTTGGAGGTTTTGGCACTTTATGACAAAGAACTTTTTCAAAAAATATATCTTTGCCCTGTGACTTAGGCAGAGAAGTATTGCGATCATTTTCTAGATTATAAAAATAAGGGTCAGACTTCCCTAGTAAGGGGTCAAATTATAATTCAAATTCCAGTACAAAGAATCATAAACCATAGACTCACAATTTAGAGCTGAAAGCTATCTTAGAGCACTGAGTCCAGACCTTTCATTTTACAGATGTGGAAATTGAGGCTCAGTATGATGAAGTGTCTTGTTCAAGGTCACACAGACAAGCATCAAAGCCAGAATTTGAGTCATTTCCTCAAGCTCCAGTGTCGGTGCTTTTGCCACTCTATCATGGTCTTAGATGGTTACCTAGGGCTTAAGTGGCTAAGAGGTTAAGTGACTTGCCCAAGGTCACACAAATATATGCCAGAGGCAGACCAGAAGTCCAGTAGTCAGTCCTCCATGCCACATTGCCCCTCCTCTAGAACCTAGGAGAACACTTTCATTTCCCCTGAGATGTTTTAGAGCATTTATTTTTACAATAAACTTTTAACTTGTCCAACTTTACATACTAAAAATTGCAGGTTGTCTCAAATCCAGAGCTCATTGGTCTGTCCAGACTCAGAGAATGATACCTAAAAGTGACAGAAACCATAAGGAAATATTCTTATCCAAATCATCATGTCAGCAATTTTTGGCAATAAGTGACATATAAATTATCTTGTGAGCCATGAAAATAGATCCTGACAGAACAGAACTAGATGAAGACAATATTGACATTCACAAAGTAATGATGAAATAAATATTTCTCAATTTAAACTCAATAAGGTAGAGGAGCTGAGAGTTGTCTATGAAGTATGATTTTTTAGTGTTCTGATATTTGAGAAAATATTTAAGAAAACAAAGCATCATGTACAAATATGAATTTATGAAATATGTACAAATGTGAATATATAAATATGAGAAACTATAGACATTGATAAAAGAAAAATAAAGTTAATTCCACAACAAAAACAACTCAAAGGTTTTCTGATTCATGTGGGCATTACATTCAAATATAAGACAATTTAGTTAGATGGAATTATTTATTAGTCTTGGTCTGGTAGATGTGTGTGCATATGTCCACATACACTAATATGTCGTAAAATGGCATTGGTGTTGTTCATTCATTTCTGTCATGTCTAACTCTTCATATTCCTATTTGGGATTCTCATAGCAAAAAGTCTGCAGTGATTTGCCATTTTCTTCTCCAACTCATTTGGCAGATGAAGAACCCAAGACAAATGGGGTTAAGTGACTTGCCCAGAATCACACAGCTAGCAAACGTCTCAGGCTGGATTTGAATTCCCGAAAGATGAGTCTTGCTGACTTCAGGCCCAGTGCTCTATCTATTGTACCATCGTGTTTTTATCATGCCTAAACAAAAATTGGTTAATAGTATAAACAAGATATAACAGAGAGAAAAAAGAAAACAGATTCCAAACACTTTAGACACATCATTTAATAAAGAAGTAGTAAAGCTTCAGTGCAAAGCATAACTGTTCAGGCTGGTTAGTTATGTTCAACACAAGACGTGATGACTTTGTTTTTCAAAAACTTGAAACTAATAAAATTGCTTTTCTTTGAAAAATAGTAAGACAATCCTTTTCATAAATTTGAGCTGTATCATCTCTGTTCATCTGAATTGTGAGATCATATGACAAGATGGAGACTAGAACATTCGAAAGAGCCCTGCATTTAGAATAAGAGGACCTGGGTTAGAATCCCACCTCTGACAGGTGTGACTTGAGAATACCTGTGAACCCTGTGGTTCTTCATTTCCCCATTTATAAAATTAGGGGCTTTAATTGATTGTCTCCAAGGTCCAATGCAGCTTAAAGTCCATGAGTCTATGTACTGTAGCACTTCATAGCAGAAATCCTGCTGAAAAACAATCTGAAGAGTATATAGTGAGGAATGTGCTGAATTGGGAGGCAGAGAACTTTCAAATCTGAGATCTATCTGACAAACGGTGTAATAAGAACATGGGTTCTAGAAGCAAGTGGCCTAGGTTCCAATTCTATTTCAGACAATTTACTAACTGAATGACCTTGGTCAAGTCATCTAAACTTATTGTGTCTCAATTCTTTGTCTGTAAAATGACAAACAGCCTAGACAGTCTTTGAGCTCTAAATCAATGACAATTGTGATTTTAAGTATTCATCTTCCAAGGCCACCACTTCTTTATCTGTAAAAGATTGAGGTTGGACTAGCTGATCTCAAAGATCCCTATTAGATCTAAATCTATGACCATAAAACAAATAAAGGATAGACAATCTTTATCCCATTGTGCCTCTATATTTCTGTTATCAGTTAATGCAAGATATAATCAATGTGAGTACTCACTTTCTCTGGAGCAAATTCCAAAGCTTTCACATACTCTCATTCTGTGAAATTCTTAAATTTGTACTTCCAAAAACCCAAAGAGAATGAACCAAGGCACCAGATGCCTTCCCTTGCTTGGTTGATGGATGGCTGTTTGCTTGCTTGTTGATTGGCTGATTGGTTGTTTGGTTGTTGATTGACTGATTGGTTATTTGGTTGGTGATTGTCCTCCAATAAACTCAGATTGGCCATCAGATAGCCCTGACTTTTGCTACACGATTGATGCACCTTCTTCTCTGGTCACACATCCCCTCGATAGCTTTTATTCCTCTTCTTATCACAAGTCATTGTTGGTCATATGCTGCAGATGATTTAAATTTATCATCATGTCCATTGTCCATTGATTTGGGGGTCACCTGCAATTTTTATGTTCCAACAATGATGATAATGATTTGAAGTTATGTATCATCAAAAGGGCTACTCATCTGCAAAACAAAAAAGATGGTATGTGGTGGCAGGGAGTCATTTAGAATCCTAGAAAGCTCTGCAAGTTTATTCCCTAAATACCACCTATAGTAAAGGTTTAGCCCTATTTATTTCTGTGTTCAAATCCATCTGCACTACATATCTGAGATAAATTTAATGACATATTCATTCGTGGGTCATCCATTCAGCCACATTGAACAATCAATACAACATACCCAGATGAGTCAACACACAGTGCTAATTGCCAAGACCACTGATCAATCAATAAGCAAGTGCCACATGCCAGGCACTCTCCCAGCTATAAATAGCTAGGAATAGGGGAATAAAAAGACAAAAGGAAACAGTCTTTCTCATAAAAGAGCTTATATTCTGTTGAGGATAAAGCAATTGGTACACAGAAAAGTCAATACAAAGCATATATATATATATATATATATATATATATATATATATATATGAAAAAGTTCCAAAGCCTACTTGGTGAGAGCATGGCATGGTGCAGAAATGAGCAGCTGAGATGGCCTGTTGTAGGAGGTGACCCCTTGAACTGAATTTTGAAGGCACCTGGTGTTTTTGATGAGTTGGAGGAAAGAAGCTAGTACATCCTAGGCACAAGGCACTGTTTCTAAGGAGAGACATAGAGGAGAGAGAGACAGACAGACAGACAGACAGAGACAGACAGAGACAGAGGAGAGAGAACCAGAGTGAGAGACAAAAAACAAAGAGAAACAGAGAGAGAGAGAGAGAGAGAGAGAGAGAGAGAGAGAGAGAAGAAGAAGAAGAAGAAGAAGAAGAAGAAGAAGAAGAAGAAGAAGAAGAAGAAGAAGAAGGAGGAGGAGGAGGAGGAGGAGGAGGAGGAGGGAGGAGGGAAGAGGGAGGAGGGAGGAGGAGGGGAGAGAGGAGATGCAATCTCACATATAGAGAACAGAAAAATAACTTAGTTTGGTTGGAACCTAGAATTCATCTACTATGACTCCAAATCATCATCCAGTTCCAGTATTCTGGCAGAGTCATTCTTTCTTTTGCTAAGGTGATCCCCATGTAACAGACTGTTTCCCAAGATGATAACAAAAACTTTTCCTCTTGGCAAAACCTGCATTTGTCTGGTTTCCTTTTCATCTTGGTTTTCCAACATGTAGCATATAAAGAATACTTAATAAATGCTGGTTGGTTGGTTGCTTCCTCACTGGCATAGTGCTTGAAGACCTAGGGTTTCATTCATACCAAAAGACACAATCAGATAAGACTTTTTAAACTATTTTTTAACTAATTCATACTAGTCTGACCGCATGCAGTGGAAATCATGAAAAATATGATATATTGTAGTATTTCCTCTTCAGCAGTGTTGCTGATTAGATGAAGATGAGCTAAAATTCTTAGCACATGGTCAACTGCTCTTTCTCTACTGCTGACCCAGCATAAAAGGAAGTCTTTTGGTTTGCTATTGATGGACAGTAATAACTGATGGTTACATAATAGTTGCAAAATGCTTTCCATGCATTTTGGAGTCTCACAAACATACTACAAATTTTGCAGATAAGAAAATTGAGTCTCTGGGGCAGCTAGGTGGCACAGTGGATAGAGCACTGGCCCTGGAGTCAGGAGGACCCAAGTTCAAATCCAGCCTCAAACACTTAATAATTACCTAGCTGTGTGGCCTTGGGCAAGTCACTTAACCGTATTGCCTTGAAAAGTCTAAAAAAAAACCTGAGTCTCAAAAGGGGATATAGAGCCAAACCAAAGACTACTCATCTTTGGATATCAACTCTATCCACGTTACCACACTACCACCATTCACAATTCAGCCACAGAACCATGGACTGTAGTCAGTCAATCAATTGAATAGCATTTGTTGTATTTATTAGATGTTTTAAGGACTAGAAATATAAAGGAAGACAAAAACATAGTCCCTTCCCTCAGGAAGCTTACATTTCATGGAAGAGAAAACATCCAAATAGCTAGGGACAGAGAGAGAGAGAGAGAGAGAGAGAGAGAGAGAGAGAGAGAGAGAGAGAGAGAGAGAGGAAGAAGAAGAAGAAGGAGGAGGAGGAAGAGGAGGAGAAGACGATGATGATAGATGGATGAATGAATGTGGGGATGAAAAGCCAGGCAGGTAGATAATATAGCTAGAGTACAAATGAAAGAGAGGCAAGAGAACAGTATTCCAAGGATGACCCAAAGTATATACAAAATTTTCTGCTTTCATGTTATGAAAGGTTGAGTCTAGAGCCATAGGCACCAGAGTTCATAGTCACAGAGTCGATTTGTCCTTCACTTATAAACACCTGCTCAATCATTGTCATTATGGAAAAAGACACAGGAGAGGATGAGGAAGATAAAATATCAGAGTAGTAACTGTCACTTCTGTAAGATGTTTCTTTTTTTTAAATCTGAGTCAAGGTCCTTCTATACAAAGAGAAACTACTGAAGGTTTGAGGGGCCCCCTGTGCCCTTCTAAAGAAAAGAACATGACATGCTGCTCATTTAAAGTTATCCCTGCTCCAAACTCTTGAGAAGAATGTATTTCCTGGGACCTCCCATTTTAAAACTTGCGATCAATTTGGTTTGAAGCGTCTGCTCTCAAAAATGCCCCAGTGCATTTTATTTATCGCTTTGGACCAATGAGAACATTACAGTTACAGAATTGTTCTCTCTAATACAGTCCACACATGATTTTGTTGGGTTTTTCCCCTCTTCCAATGATTAATAGCTTTGGGCACTGGAGGCAGCCAGCAATAAGGTAGGGCTTTAAACCATCTTGGCTGGTGAGCAACTATTGCAAGGAAGTAAGTGTGGGGAAGGCGGCAGGTTGGCCTCGATTCAGAATTGATGTAGAACAGTGAGTGAACCATGCCTTGTGGGATGGACCCAAAGGCAGAGATTCCATTCATGGGCAACTCGACCTTATCAGCATGAGAGAGAGAGAGAAGCTGTGGATGATTCATGATGCCAGAGACAAAAACTGAGATTTGAAAGATGAGAATTATTGAAATGTATTCACTTCACTATATTAATAGCCTTTTTAAAAAAATTGGACTTGTGGTAGGTAATAATGGTCAGAAATGCCTGAACAGTCTTATTTCCTTAAGGTTATTCTATGTGTACATTATGGAATGTCATTAATAAGCATCTCAGAGATGGAGGAGCAGCATGATAGATCAGGGGAGGGCACTCACAGATCATGGCAATATCATTATTAAACAACCTGCAACTTTATCACTCATTGCCAAAATGGTAATGGAATTGCTAAGAAAAAAAGAAGTTCAACATGGAAAGGAAGCCAAAGGTGAACCAAAGAGTTGCCCTATATCTCATTTCCTCCAGGCATTTCCCACTCCTGTCCTTCTTACAGTCAGTTAGTCAACAAAAACATATTGAGCTCCTCATGCTCCAAGCATTAGTCTACACTCTGGGGATATAAAGAAAGGCAAAAATAGTTCTCACATTCAAGAGTTAAATGATGATGGAAGAGACACCACCAATAAGACAAAGAAGATGCTCTACCCTTTCTATCAGCAGTTCCTAGAACAAAAGAAGGAAAAACAGCAACAAACTCCATAGTTTCTCAAATCTATTGACAAAAATCACATAATTAGCGGTAGTTAGGTGGCATAGTGAATTGAACACTGATCCTGAAGTCAGGAAGATCTGAATTCAAATTCAGTCTCAGACATTTGTGCCCTTGGGCAAATCTCTTAACCCCCTTGCTTTGCAAAAATAATTTTTAAAAAACCACACAATTTCAGAATTAAAAGCACCTCAGAGACAAGACCACAAACCAGAAAAGAGGTCACCCAGTCTCCATTGTTGCAGACCTGCAAAGAGAGGCTTCATAGAATCATATGGTCAAAGATTAACCCTTTTGATGGTTCCTTATCTAACCAGTACCTGAAAAGGAATCTTTTTTCAAAACATACCAGATAAATAGCAATCCACTCACTGCCTGTATACCTCCAGTGAAAAGGATCATGGGTTCACAACATCATACATTTGGAATGGAAAGGATCTTGGAGGCCATCCAGTCCACCAAAATCATTTTACAGGTATGGATGGACACTGAGACCCAAGAAAATCGAAGCGACTTGTCCAAACTCCCATAGGAAATAAGTGTCAAAAATGTCCCCTTAATCAAATTCCTCTGAATCTAGAGTCAGTGTACTTTCCATTTGTTTCTCATTATCTCTGGTGGTAATCAAGTCCAATTTTAAATAGCTCTAAATATTAGAAAATTTAAAAACACAATTTTGGGGCTTGAAAGCCCATCAGTAAAGTGCCCTCTCCTTTCCACCACAAAGCATCTCTTATCATTTACTTTCATCTCCACTAGTTCCTAGGATCCTTTAAGAAAGATCATTGATGGGGGGGGGGGCAGCTGGGTGGCACAGTGGATAAAGCACCGGCCCTGGAGTCAGGAGTACCTGGGTTCAAATCCGGTCTCAGACACTTAATAATTACCTTAGCTGTGTGGCCTTGGGCAAGCCACTTAACCCCATTTGCCTTGAAAAAAAAAGCCTTAAAAAAAAAGAAAGAAAGATCATTGATGGGGGCAGCTAGGTGGTACAGTAGCTAGAACACTGGTTCTGGAGTCAAGAGGACCTGAGTTCAAATCCAGCCTCAGACACCTGATACTGCTATAGGTTTAAAGGTTTGCAGTATTCATTATAAATATTATCTTATTTTATTATCATAATTACTTGGGATGTAGGAACTACTATAATCCCCACTTACAAATGAAGAAGCTGAAGATAAAAGAGGCTCAGTGAATTACCCAGGCTCATATAGCTAGGAAATATTTGAGGCCGTTTTGAACTCAGATTCCATTCTCAGCTCTCTATCCATACAGCCACCTCCCTTGTTTAGAGGATAAAGTTCCAGACTTGGAGTCAAGGAGACCAGGTCAAATATCTCCTGTAATGTTGACCATCTATGGGGCTCTAGGCTTTGGTGTCCTCTTCTGCAAAATGAGACCTTAAACTTGAGGACCTTTAAGGTCCCTTTCAACTCCAACTGTCTGATCCTAGGCTAACCCTCTTCTAGGATTATCCCCTTAACTCCCACTCACATGGACTGTCTATTGACTTAACCACTATTCTCAAAGTTCTGATGTTATATCTAGTCCCTATCAGTTTGGTTCATATTAACAATGTCATAATGTATTGACCTTTTAACAAAGGGATTTGCTGAGAAGAACCACAAGAACATAGTAAGAAACTTTCCCCAACTGAGGCCCACTCTCCCACAAAGACAGAGTCTATGTGTAAGGTGAGCACAAAGGAAGTAGAAAGATAGTGAGGTACATACATAGAGAACACGTGTGACAAAGGGGTAATATAATGCTTGATTTCCAGACCTTTTTTCTCCCTTTGTAGAGAACTTCCCCCTTGGGGAAGTCCCCTTAAGTAAGGCTATCTGTTGGGTTGGAGGTCAATGCCTTTGCAGATGCCACCTCTCTGACTGGAACCTCTAATAGCTATTATGGTCACACTCCCTGAAACTGTCTTTTCTCAGGAGACTCACATCTGGATAGGTTATCACGTCTCTTCTCTCTGTTTTCAGTAGCTTCTATTGATCCAGTCACCCTAATGACATGATCTGCTGGAGATTGGGGAAATGACTCTGTGTATTGTGAAAGGAGCTCTGACTCCTCTGAACTCACAGTCTTCTGCCTTTAACTGGCCAGCTCTGAACAACTCATCGTTTATTTGAAGTCCAAGAGGTAAAACTTGGTCATCCAGGGACCAAAGCCCTATGATCCCCTCCAATTAATTAAGGACCAATAATCAATTTACTCTTTGGAAGGATTGATTGAACTGAGTGTCTAAGTCTTCTCTTATTCCATTCACTAATGAAGTGGCAAAACTCCCCCCTTCGACTAGGACCATATGATGAACACCCAGAAGAGGCCAAACAGAGGGTGGTGGGAGTTGAGATCACACATATTCTGTTTGGATAGAAGATGCACCAAGGCTAGGACAGGCATTTTCAAGAATCTCGAAAGTTGCCATGTCCTATTCTGTTTAATCCCAGGGGGCAGAACTAGAAATAATGGGTAAAAATTGCAAAGACAGAGATGTTTGTTTGACATAAGGAAAAACCTGCTAAAAATTAGGGCTGTCTATAAGTAGCCCCAGCTGCCTCCAGAGACAGGGACAAAAACCTTCCCTAGGGCTCTTGGCTCAAAATCAGCTTTGTTATAGGAGAAAGTCCCTTTCACAAGGAGGGCACGGACCAGACATCCTCGAAGGCTCCCTCTCAAAATCGGAGCTCATATGATTCTAGCATTTTAAAATCCCGTCATTTCAACTCAAGGCAGCTAGGTAGCTCCATAGTGCATAGAGTGCCGGATCTGGAATCAGGAAGGTGGGAGTTCAAATCCAACCTCAGAGACTTCCTAGCTGTAAATAAGGACCATAGGCAAGTCAATTAATCCCTCTTTGCCTCAGTTTCTCATCTGTAAAATGGGAACACAATGGAGAAGGAATTGGCAAGCCACTCTATCAAAAAAAAAGACCAGTCTAAGGGTCATAAAGAGTGGAACACAACTGAACAACTGGACAATAACCATTACAACTCATTCTCTCCCAACCATACGCTGCCATACGCCTCACCAGGAATACCTATTGCATTCCTGCTTCCTAAATCATGTTTTTTCCTACTCTTTGAAATGCTACTCGCCAACAGAGGAAATAAGTAGAAGGCAAACAATCCATATGGCTATAATAATTGAAATAAAAATAAATAGAAGGTGTAAATGTAATAACCAATCTTAGATTCAAGTTAAATCAAATAAACACACACACACACACACATACATATATATATATATATGTATATATATATGCATATATATATATATATATATATATATTACAGTGTACCAGGCATTATATTAGCACTGGATGTCCAAATAGAAATAGAAAGAAATGGTCCCTGCCCTCAAGAAACTTATATTCTATTGGGAGAAACACACATTAAAGGGAACTGAAAAGCAAAAACTCCAAAGAGTAAGAATGAAAGCCAGAGAGGAAGAATACATGGATGGCCTGGCCACTTTTCCAAAAATAAGGAAGAGCCATCCAGTCAGAGGAAGGGGATGCAGTGACAGGGTACTTCCAGTGTGAGAAATCCAGGGGTGATATGAACTTCCAGAGTCAAAAGGGAAACTCCAGAAAGTCAATAATGGCATCTGTTAATGTTAAAGTATACCTCCCTCTTCTTGGCCTTGAGGTGAGAGCTATGGACTGCAGAATTTTGTCCATTGCTTCTGCTTAGCCATATTCATTGTTAGAAGAGAGGGTTTATTGAGGGAGGAGGTAAGGAGGTACATTTCTATAAATGATGATGATTTTGTTATGCTTCAGATAACCATCTTCTTAATTTAGGCACTTTCACTGGCTGTCCCCCATGCCTAAAACTCTCTCCCTTCTCTTCTCTGCCTCCTGGCTTCCTTCAAGTGACAACTAAAATCCCATCTTCTATGAGAAAACTAAACAATGAAGCTTTCCCTGATCTGGAACATTTGTCCAATTTCTGAAATATAAATATTCACGCTGAAAGTCCAACAATTAGTCTCACCAGCCAACACCAAGTGGTCTGACATAGAACACCAAGATTCCAAAACTGAGAAGAAAGGTGCTTATTTTCAACAGTTTAGGAGAGGGGAAGGCAAGGAGGGACATGTTGAGTTTGGACATGACAAGCTTGAGATGCCTATGGGATATACAATTTGAAATGTCCAATAAGCAATTGGCAATAATGGACTGAACCTCAGAGGAAAGACTGGGGCTTGATATAGATTCATCTGTGTAGAGGAGGTGAATAAACTCAAGGGAGCTGATGAGGACACCAAGAGAAAAAAATATAAAAGAGAGGAGAGAAAGTCTAAGAACACCCTTGGAGAACACCCTCAATTAGAAGTAGATAATGTATTAGCAAGAAAAACTGAGGAGTGGATAGACAGTGGAAACATGAGAGAGGAATATCATGAAATCACAAAAAAAGGAGAATATCCAAGAGAAGAAGGTTATAAATAAAGTCGAATGCCTTAGAGAGATTAAATAGGATGAAAACTAAGAAAAGATTGTCAGATCAGATGATTAAAAAAGATCATTGATGACTGGAGAACAATTTCTATTGGGTAATGAAGTCAGAAGCCAAACTGCAAAGGGTTGAGAAATGAGGAAGAGAAGTAAAGGCAAAGAGAATAAACAACTGTGAGTAATAGTACCTAGATTCAAACCCAAGACCCCCTTTACCTTGACCATGATCCTATAAGAAATTAGAGAGAGTTAAGTGAGTCTGATTGTCATGACTCATATTCAAAGGGAAGAGATATCTTGAACTACTCTGAAACTTGAAGCTAATACTTCTGGTTTCCAATATTGGGGAGGCTGGGAGATGAAACCAGAATCTCAAGGTCAGAGGTTAGGAGGACAAGTCCTCCAGGCATGGGGAACAACTCATCCAAAGACAGAGTAGGGGCAGCTAGGTGATGCAGTGGATAGAGCACTAGCCTTGGAGTCAGGAGGACCTGAGTTTAAATCCGACCTCAGACACTTAATAATTACCTAGTTGTGTGACCTTGGGCAAGTCACTTAACTCCATTGCCTAACCAAAATACAAACAAACAAAGACATAGAGAAGAAGGAAGATCAGGGAGGCTGGACCAGGGAGCAAATGAAGGAGAATTTCATGGTATATTTTTCAACTTGGGTTGTTTTCCTAAAGATCTGAGTAGGGTCCATCTCCTGCATTTGCTTGCCACATTTTCCCAGTAGTGTTTCCTTTTCTTGTTATGGTACAATGATTAGGACATTGGACTTGGAGTCAAGAAAACCTGGATTTGAATCTTACCTTGGACACAGACTGGAGGCAGCTAAATGGTGTAGTAGATCTAGCATTGGACCTAGAGTTAGGGAGCTCTGAGTTCAAATCCGACCTTAGATACCTATTAGTTTCATGACCTTGTGCAAGTCACTTAACCTCTGTCTGGGGAATAATGATAAAAAATAGTACCTTTCTCCCAAGGCTGTTTTGAAGCTTAAATGAGATGATATTTGTAAGGCATTTTGCAAATCCTAAAGTAAATACTATTTCTATGATATGTCATCTACATGATTCATATTATGACACTGGGCAAGACATGAAACCTTTATTAGTCTCATTTCCTTATTTGCAAAATGGTAAGAATAATGCTGGTCATCCCACACAGAATTATTCAGAGGATTCAATGAGATAAAAGGTTTGGCCAATTTAAAGTGCTATGTCACTGTCAATCATTATACTCAAAGAAGTTTGCAGACTGACCAGATGACCCCAGGTCAGCTTGTGAGTGTAGACAGGATGGACCCAGGATAGCAAGCGATTCTGCATCAAGCATAGACAGCAGAATTGTTTAACACCATCTTTTTACCAACATGAAAGGACTGACCCAAGAGCAAAAGATGTCTTGGCTTTGTCATCAATAAAATTACTACATTCTAATTAAGGACACGGTGAGGGGCCTGACCGTCAGGAGCTAGGTGCTTATCGAACGCCTTTGGTTTCAGCCTCTGACTGTGATAATCCAGGATAAAAAACTGACTTGGATGCTAATGAGAAATCAGTGGCACTCAGAACTTTGATGCTACATCTGCACGATGGAGATGAGATCCTCATTTAATGCATAATTAACAGGCGGGTGTGGATGAGCAAGTGTGTGTTTAAGAACTAAGCCGAAACCAGATTTTTTCATGTCTTACTCTTGACCCCCCACTCCCAAGCATGAGGGACTCATGACCATCCATCTGAGCAATCCCTTTTATTTTACCCTCTAAGCAGGCAAGACTGGGGACAGATGGGAAAATTCCAGTGTTTCAGTGGATTGATCAAAATATCAAAAATAAAAGAAAGCCAGGAGGAAGTAGCCTGGGAAGACCAAGGATGGTGGATTCAATGAAGAATGGGAGAAGATGGCACCACAGAAAAGGAGAGCAAAGCTTTGGGCAGATTAAACCAAAATGGGACTCCAAATGGGCAGCTTGTTGGAAAAAGGAAAAGTTCAGAAGCTAATGTCTGGGCTCAAAGCTTTCCCCTGGTACATTTAACTGGGAGACCCTGAATGAGGTATTTCCTTTTGTGATCCTCAGTCTCCTAATACTGAAATGGGTGTGATGATAATTCCTCACAAGAGACCCGGGAGGCTTAAAAGGAAATAATGATATGAGACGGACAGGCTGGGATCTGCCAGAATGCAGGAGGGGGCATCATCTATGACATTCAGAAAGCAATGGAGGAAGAAGGCACTCAGGTTGTCAAGGGATTTGCAAGTTGTATTTTTGATATTTTGCATGTGTTCATTTTGTATGCAAGTATGTACATGTGTGTAAATATATGTGTGTATATTTGTGACTTATTATGCAGTATATGTCTATGTGTTTTGTGGAGGGGGGGCTGCTCTTATCTTGTAGTCTTATTGATCTGGGATTCTGAGAAGTTTCAATGTGACTTACCCAAGATCTCACAGCCAGGATGACTTGAACCCAGATCTCTCCATCTCGCCAGTCACACCATACTGCCTTTCAACACCTCTAATCACTGATTTGAACAAATGTGCTTTTCTCCACTCACCCCTGAACAGCTATGCTAGAGGCATGAAAGGAATGACTTTCCAGCCATGCCAAGGACAGTCAGACAGCCCTGAAGCTATAAAAGGGTGAGGATTCCCTTCTCTCTAATCTCCCAGCAGTGAGACCAGCCAGCACTGATGTCCTAAGGAAAGAAATGCTCTTTTTTTAACCTGGGTTGGAGAGTTGGAGTCCAATCCTGACTGCTACTTATTGAGTGACCTTGTGTAAACTAGTTTCCCTCTCTGAGACTCAGTTTCCTCATCAGTAAAATGTCAGGCTGGAACCAGACGTTCTCTAAGATCCCTATGAGCCTGTGAAAATATTCATCTAGAGCAGAACCAGAAGAACACTGTCCACCCTAACAGCAACATGGGGGCGATAATCAACTTTGATGGATTCACTCATTCCATCGGTGCAACAATCAGGGACAATGTGGGGCTGTCTGCAATGGAGAACGCCATCTGTCTCCAGAGAACGTGGAGTTTGAACAAAGACCAAAGACTATTACCTTTACATTAGAAAAGAAAAAAAAATCATCTTATTATGTAATTTTGCTATCTCTTATACTTTACTTTTCTTCCTTAAGGAAGACTATACACTTTCTCTGTCATCACATTCAACTTAGATCAATGTATACCATGGAAACAATGTAAAGACAAAGAGACTGCCTTCTGGGGTGGGGGGAAGCAAGACTGGGGGGGGGATTATAAAATTCAAAATAAATAAAATCTTTCTTTAATAAATAAAAAAGAAAATATTTATCTATATTTTCAGAATCCCAAAGTTTATTGATTGATAGCTGATTTTGTGAAAGAAGTAGAATGGGTAGATGCCAGTCTTGGAAGCCAGAAAGCCAGATTCCCAGTCCTGCCCCTGAGAAACCATGGACCCATCACTCAACCTCTCATGTCCCAGACAATTAAGACTGCAATTATTGATGACTTGCCAATCTCTATTAGTGGAGGCAGGTTCCATCTATATAGAAATGAAATCCCAAGCTTGGATACTCGTCCCCCAACACAACCTTGAGAGATCTTTAGCAATATTTCTGAAGGTTCTGAAACTTTGTTACTTATGTCTTCATTCAATATAAAATGATGAGAGTTCTGTCTAAACCATTTTATAAAAAGAAATATGTTTTATTTCTACACTCATGCATTTCAATTGCAAGCCTCCTGGAACCAGTCCTCTAAAGGACAGGACTCTTGATGAGTAAGATTTACAAAGTAAGAGAAAATGAAGCTGACACGGTAAATATTCCGGATGAGTAACTTGGGAGTAATTGGGGTCTCAGCAAAGAAATTCCCTCCCGACCAATGCAGATCAGCAACTATTCTCAGCAATTTTGAATCTGGGAGAGTTTCCCTGGACATTGCCAAGAGAAGAAACTTGCCCAGGATCACAGAACCAAGATGTGAAGAGGAAGACCTGAAACCCTGGGGTTCATGGTTCCCTGAAAGGATTTCTGATGCTTATAGCAATCATGCTATGGTTGCACAATGGTTAGAGCACTGATCTTGGAGTCAGAAGAATAGGAGTTTGAATCCAGCCTCAGACACTTGACACTTCCTAGCTGTGTGACCTTAGGCAAGTCACTTCACCCTGATTGCCTCACATCCAGAGTCATCTCCAGTCATCCTGATTTATTTCTAGCCACCGGACCCAGAAGGCTCTAGAGGAGAAACTGAGGCTGGCGACTTAGCATGGCGCCCCCCCCCCCGACTCAAATCCAATTCATGTACTTGTCATGGCATTACCTCCCTGATGTCATGGTCTTCTTCTAAAAAAATGAAAGCACTATTATGATCAAATATTCTCCATGACACCCCTCACTGGAAAGGGTGCCTTTGATCATGTTTCAGTGGGGTCCCTGAGGAGTTGTTCTGCCAAGCCTGGGTTACCTTCATAGGTAAGATGATTTAACCAAATTTCTATAATGGCTCTACTTCACGCCATGGCTTGTTCCATGAGGAATCTAGATTTTGGGCAGGAGCACCTAGAAGGAATTTTTAGCCTCTTCTGGGTCCTGGATCCCTTTGACCATCTGGTGAAAAATCTGGAACCCTTCTATAAAAAGCATAAAATAAAACAAAGGATTATAAAGGGAAACAAACACATTGAAATTTTCTTTCCAAAGGGTTTTAAAAGCCAAGGCACAGATCCCAGGCTAAGAGTCCAGGATCTAATTCAATCTCACCATTTTATGAACAAGAAAATTAAATCCCAAAGAGAGCAGGTGACTTGCCCGGGATCACATGGAACAGTAGGGAGCAAGGCTGAGATTTTAGGCAAGAACTTGTGACTCTTATTCAATGTTCTACACATCCTCTAAAAGTGAGAAGACCCTCTTTTGACCAGAAACCTTGAGGGCCTTCCCCTCCCATGTTGATTTTTTTTCCCGACTATAAAAAGAGACTCTTCTTGCTTCTTTTCTTTCTTACCAGCCTTAATCACTTAAAACCCCCCGGGCTAAGAGCCCTCTCAGCAAATTTTTTTGGAAGTGGTCATTCTTGGTCCCTGCCTCATCTCTCTCTCTTACCTAACCTCAATGACTGGATGGCATTGCCTCCCTGACCTGGGAAAGACCAGTTTTAAAAGACCATCATCTCCCACTACATCCAGGGCCATCTCCAGTTGTCCTGATCCCTATCTGGCCACTGGATCCAGAAAGTTCCAATGGAGAGAATAGACTGGTGACTTTATCCAGCCCCCCACCACCACCACTTAAATCCAATTCATGGATATGCCATGGCATCAACTCCCTGATGTGATGCTCTTCTTTGGGAACAACAAACAACAACAAAAAATATTAGAATGGAAGAATTCGCATTCAGGTCTGCTGACTCCTAGGTTAGCATTTCACATGACAACAGACTTGGGGTGAGGGGAGAAGAGTCTTCTGACTCCAGAAGCTAAAACTGCTAAATAAGGACCAAGTTTTTGGATAAAACAGAACTTCAGGGACAGAGTATATAGAAAGGTACAAATAATGTGGCTGTTGTTGCTTTTCAATTCCATTGGAACTCCAGGGATATCTTTGCTAATATGCTCTTTTATCGAGGTTTGCTCCGCATTATTCACCAATCCCCAAAAGAGACGTCTTTGAATGGAAAGCTGTTCACTCAAAAGAAGGTTTTGTTTTTACAGTTGAATGATCATTATTCCTACCTCCCTTGGCCTATATACACTATGACTGGTATATGTTTTTGCATGTGAACAAGGCAACATCTTTTAAAATGAACCTCCATGCAATTACTAGAACAATTGGAGCAATGGACCATTAGTGACTCTGATGGTGGATCCCACGTCCTTTCTGTTCCCAAGAGATCATTAACAAAATTAATTTTACATTTATGCCAAGGAGTAATGGAATCAACAGCCCTACATTAAGGTGGTAACGAGATTTTAATCATCAGTAAAAACTTATTAGAGGAATGTCTGCCTCATCAACTTCGGTCCCAAAATAACGAGTTATTGCTTATGATCATTAAGAATAAATAAGCATATCGTGTAAAATTGGATTATTTTATAACTTCAATTTATTGAGTTCTTTAATCAATAAATTAAATATGAGAAATGTGATTCTTGGTCCAGTAAGACAATAGTCTAAATAGTCTACTATTTCAGAAGTGGCCACATGCCTATGGATCACTTGGGGTAAATGGATGGCTCTTGGTTTCAAAAGCTACCACAAATTATTGTGATTTGTCATCCCCAGATGTTAATGGCAAGGCAATCAGATTTCCAAACAGAGCATTCTGTGTGTGTGTGTGTGTGTGTGTGTGTGTGTGTGTGTGTGTGCTTCCTTTAAGCGGGGGGACTTGACTGGGAGTGGGAGAAATGGAGAACCAGGGATTGTAATATAAGGTTTATTTCTGTTACAATATGCCAAGGTCCCTATTAGTAAGGATATTAGGTCTGAGATGACTTGAGCAGAATGGTCTAATGAGGCAAAGAATGGAAGCAAGCCAGCACTAACTCGTTGTTGACATCTCTACAGCTGGAGCCGTCACTAAGGCTTCCTTATCTACATAAGAATTCTAGCAACTCTGGGCTGGCCACTGACGTCACCCACTGGCCCTGCCTTCTCCGGAGAATTAGTGAGAATAACAATAATATTGATAGTTAATGGATAGAATGAGTTAAGGGTTATAAGGAACTGTGCGCACTCAGGGGGATGTGGGAGTTCCTCTTAGCAGATGACTCAAGATCAAGCAACTAATTGTATGATATGATGATGATGATGATGTGCCTTGTACCAATCTAAGTGAATTAAAAATATTAGCTCATTTAATCCTCAAGCAACCTTGGGAGGTGGGCACTTTATTATTCCTATTTTAAGCTAAGTAATTTGGCTAAGGTGACATAGGCAGTAGATAGCTGAGGCTAGATTTGAATTCAGGTCTTTCTGACTCTAAGGAAAGAGAGAGAGAGAGAGAGAGAGAGAGAGAGAGAGAGAGAGAAGGAGAGAAGGAGACAAATAGAAAGACAGAGAGAAAGAGAAGGAGAGACAGAGACAAATAGAGAGAGAGGGAGAGAGAGACAGAGACAGAGATAGAATACAGAGCAGTTATTGATTGAATGCAGAAAACAGGAATAAAATATTAGGACATAAGGAGAAACAAAGATGCAACCAACAGAGTACTAACTCTGGAATCGGAGGACATGGGTTTCCATTTCAATTTTGATGTTGATAACCTATATGGCTATGGACAAGTTATGTAGTTTAACTCCTATGGGTCTCAGTTTCCTCAGCTGCAAAATGAGGTTGGACAAGATAGCCTCTAAGATCTCTTCCAGCTCAAAATGAATGATGCATTGAGTGTGAACCAGAGATTGCTTCCAGATGTAGACCCCTCCCCACTTACACTGTGTATGCAGAGTGGAGGCATCCCTGGCTGTGTTGGGTCTGGCCATTATGTACCTGGCTCCTGAGATTCCTTCAATCAGCAGCATCAATATTCCAGGTACTGGGGTGACAGGCACAAAGAGATAGGAAATATCTGATTGACTCAGGTCTGATCTCCAGTAATCTCTGCATGGGAAAAAAAAAGATGATGGTGGTCCCCACAAATCCAGATCAGATTATTAGCAAGTGGTTAAGCATGTGAGAGGTAGGTCCATAACACACAATTGTTCCTTAGAGACCAGATGCTACTGAAACAAAATGTCTCTTTAAATCTTTAAAAATATAAGAGTTCTAAAATTCTCCAAGACTATTGTCTCAGCTCTATCACTGCAGTGTCTACCTATCCTTATTATAAATGATGCAAAGACTCAACTCTGAATGCTTTACTGTAAATCATGATTTTAAATGATTATCTGGCTGCTTTTCTAAACTTCGGTACATAATACCAGTCACCACTGATGGGTGATTAAACTTACAAGTTAAATGTTGGATTTAAAAAAACAAACGAAGGAGAAAAAAATAACTTGTCATCTGATTTATTATTAATTCTCAATAGTCCTACATTAAATAATCATATAAATAAATGTTCTTAATTAAATAAAATGCCTTTCAGTCTTTTTTGCTGAACTCTCGTCCAGCTTTTTCCTCATGGCAATCACTTTATCTCATTTGAAAGTGGGTCGTAAGTACAGATGAAAGTCAGCAACCCAGCAATTTCTAACTAGAATTAGAAAATGAATCACTCCAACTTACCCAGTCACCCCTCCAAAGCCTCTTCCCCCCAATTTTCCATGACTTCTCAAAGGAATATCATCCTTCACTATAACCTTCATGGCTCTCAATCTGAAGTTTGGAACATTGGATATGAGAAGTAGCAGCGCCCCGGCACATGGTGGATGCTTAATTGGGGAGAATGCAAAGAACTAAATCCAATTTCTATTCTCTGTAAACATCATTTTCATACTATTAAGGATACAAAAATATACGGATTACTTTAACAGACCTCCTTAATATACACAGTCCCTCCAATGGCACTTATCACTACCCAACTATACTTCATCTTATCATCATCATCATCATCCTCATCAAAAGGAATATATAAATATATATATTTGGGTTGGAAACACAAAGGCAAAAGCAGGTTCTCTTTGCCTTACAATCTAATGGGAGAGACAAGAAGAAAGCAGCTAGATGACTTTTTCCCCCATGTCCTTCCATAAATCCTCCATAGGGTCTACCTATTATGGTGGGGACCTTCTTTAGGGGTCCCTTTAAATACTGTGAGTATTAGCATTCCTCCAGTCATATGTCAAGTCATTGATCTTTGAATAAGAAGCCCACATTTAAGATATCATCAATTAAATTAACCTTCTAAAGCTATTTATCCCTTTTCCTGTCTCTATCACTATTGGATTAACAGAAGACCACAAAAGGCTAAATGCAATAACATTTTTTTGTTCCATCATAGATTATCAAAGCCAAAGATGAAGAGATGAACAAGTACTCCACCCTTACCTCCAATGGTCTTCGGAAAGAAGATATGCTCCTCTATCTTCCAGGCCCTTACACAAAGCCTTCCAGAATGGTAGAGGGAGCAGGTATTGGAGCATTGCTCCAAAGGCCTAACTTTCAAAAATCTAGAGCCCCCTCCACCCTACAATGGAGAGTAATAAAAACATTTTTGTGGAACAACAAGAAATACAACAAAGGCAAGACCTTTGGCCAAAGAAGAAAAATAGGGAGCCATAGAGAATATCCGGCAGTGACTTGGTGAATCTCGGATTAAGGGGCTATCAGTCTTGCAGCAGCAGTATGCAACATGGATGACAGGGAGAGAGAGATTAGAATCCAGTAATCTAAGGTAATTTTTTGAAATATTATCAGGTAAACTAAGAAACTGGTCCTTTGATTCACAAACCACATCTCCAAGTTTGAGATAAGGATAACCAGAACTAGTGAGGTAAGAATAGAAAGATATACATCCTTTGAAAAATTAAAAAGAATTCATTATTAAGCTACTGTACCATAAATTTGTTGGAGACTAGTCCTGGCACTGGTCAAAAAAGAACCAATAAAGACCTGCTATCGTACCTAATCAAAGGGAAAATTGGGAGGATATTTAATGGGGATCACGAAATACATGTAAGAGAAAATGACTAGCTTAGTAGATGCCTAGAAATCTATCTAAATGACCGAATTCCTCCACATAATCCTGTTTCCCTTCTCCATCAGGATGCTCTCCCTCCCTTTAAGGAAAACGCCCAATTCTAACTTCACTAAATTGGAATTTATGGCTTAACTTGGGCTGGTTTATGTGATCCATGACTGATCAACAAGAATTTATCAGTTGCCTGCTGTATACCAAAGGTAGTTTAGTTTAATGGTGAGTAAAGAGATTCTATGACCTGGATGCAGAAAGACCTGAGTTCAAATTTGTCCTCAGATACTTACTAGGCTGGGTGATCTTGGGCGAGTCATTTAAGCTCTGTTTGTTTCAATTTCCTCTTCTGTAAGATGGTAATGATAATAGCATTTAGAGAATTATCGCAAGGATCAAGTGTGACAATGACTTGTAAAAGCACTGGACTTAGAACCTGGACCATAGTATATATAAATTTTATATAAATATATAAATTTTATATATAAATTTTAGTTGCAGTTATTACCATCATCATCATCATTATTATTACTGTCCCTGTTTTCATCATCATCATCATCATCATACTTGTCCTCCTCAGGTACTGTGCTAGACGTTGGATTTGCAGAGATAGGAATGCAACCTTCTCCGCCCTCCTTTCCCAACTCCATCTCTTAGAATCTCTCTTTTCCTACCTGACTCAACTGGGCTATGACCTTCCACAGGAAGCACTTCCTGATCAATCCCCCATACCTAAACCCACGAGTACCCTCCCTCCCCAAATTACTTTATATTTATTTTGCACATGTCACAAATATTCTGGAAAGTCCCTGGCAGGTTGCCTTGTGAGAGAAGCTAATTAGCTAAAGCCCCTCAAAGTTGTAGCTTTGTCCTCCTAGGAAAACAAATGAAACGACCAGTTTGTGGCCCTATGACTGGAACAAATCACCTGGATTTGAGTTCAAATTTAGTCTCAGATAGTTTCTAGCTGTATGACCCTTGGCAAGTCAATTAACTTTCTATTTGTTTGGTTACTCATCTGTAAAATGGGGATAAAAATATGTCCCTTGTAGGTTTGTTATGAGGATAAAATGAAATTCTATTTGACAGTGTCTGGTTCACAGTAAACATTTAATAAATGTTTGTGGACTTCCATCCTTCCAGCCCAACATGGGATCAGAACTGGAAGCTGGAGTTTTTCTAATGGTATGGCAGTTTTTCAGCCTCTCTGGAAACACACACTGGAAGAGTTAGAGAGAAAGAACAATCAAGGCAGCAATAGCAGCCACAGCACCAGAGGAAAGACCCTTCCAGGGAGAGTGATTCTAGGGTCTTTTCCTGCCTTAACAACATTTAGCCTCTTTTTTTTGTTTGTTTTTGCAAGGCAGAGGGGCCAAGTGATTTTCCCAAGGTCACAGTTAGGTAATTGTTTTGTGTCTGATGTAGGATTTGAACTCAGGTCCTCCTGACTCCAAGGCTGGTGTTCTATCGACTGGGCCCCCAGCTGCCCCAGCACTTAGCTTCTTGAAAGAATCCGACAAGAAGTGTTAGTCAAAGAAAGTAGAACAATGGGAATTTGCCCCATTCCCTCTCTTATTGTTTCTCTGCAAGCTTAAAATTGGAACAATAACTTTCTAGAAAAAAAAAATAATTTTAATCTTGACTTGAGTTGGCCTTTTTGCTATAAAAAGAATGGGGGGGGGCGACTAGATGGTGCAGTGGATAAAGCACTGGCCCTGGAGTCAGGAGGACCTGGATTCAAATCCGGCCTCAGACACTTAATAATTACCTAGCTGTGTGGCCTTGGGCAAGCCACTTAACCACACTGCCTTGCAAAAAAAAAAAAACTTAAAAAAAAGTAATACGGAGGAGGTGCCACAGGAAGTGGACATGGCCCTTGGGCCCTCCAGGGCTGTAACTTGAGTTGCCCTCAACCCCTTGTCCTTGTCTTCTATGAAATTCCAACCCTCTGCCCCTTCTCTGGTTCCCTCAGTCCTCCTGCCCCAAAACTTTGTAGGATCCATAGCCTGGCAGCTAGGTTGATTAGGAAGGGAGAGGAAGGCTGGGAGGCCATGGTCTCAATGGTCTCTCTCTCTCTCTCTCTCTCTCTCTCTCTCTCTCTCTCTCTCTCTCTCTCTCTCTCTCTCTCTCTCTCTCTCTCTGTCTCTAAGTCCACCTGAACCCTGTCTCCCCAGCCTAGCAGCCTCAAGGCTCTATCATGGCAGAATCTTGTCATCTTTAGGCATCCTGAACCCCTTGCAATTTTTACAGCCCAAGATTCCTGAGATTCTGAGAATCCCATAGAGAAGGAGACATTATCTCTTCACCCCAGAAGATTCCTTCCCCAGTTTTCTTTCCACAGAACCATGCTGAACAATGATCCAGAAGGAATTTCTGGGACTAGATCTGTTCCATATCCTGCCGCTTTCTGGCAGAAAACTCTGCCTTAGAAAATTCTAAGGGGCAACTAGGTGGCACAGATGATAGAGTCCTGACCCTGGAGTCTAGAGGACCTGAGTTCAAATCCAACCTCAGACACTTAATAATTACCTAGCTGTGTGACCTTAGGCAAGTCATTTAACCCCACTAGCTTGCAAAAAAGAAAAAGAAAATGTTAAGATCACTTGGCCACCACTAGGCTCTCTAAAAGATCTCTTGCCCTCTTTCCCTTCCCCCTTTGGGGTGAGATGGCATGAGGGGATGGGTAAGAAGAAGGTCAAGGCCTCATAATTACTATTGGATCTAAAGAAAGATACCTTAATTCAACCTGGTTGAGATAAATCTCTATTTTTCTTGAGAAAATCCATGGGGGGATATTGCTCATGGCAGACATTAAAGTCCCTGCCTCAGTAATGAAAAGATATAAAAGAGACTGTGTTCAGACTATTCATGAAAATGTAAAAGTTGGGGTAAGAGGGAGTAATGGTGTCCCAACTGGTTTTGCAAACGTAACCCAACTCCCCCATCATTACCATCAATAATGATAATTAATAATACTAATAATAATAGTAGAATAATAAAACCTGGTGCAGGAGGCTAAAGAAGGAGAAGAGCATATGAGTGGAGTAGAATTAATGCATAATTGAGAATCCAATCCAACTGGTTGGAAATGACCTTTGTGGTCTGAGAAACAAAAGGATCACCTGGGGTTCAGGGCATTAATAACCCGTATTGATAAACTTTCTTATTTTACAAAGAAGAAAAGCAACATGAAGCTGCGACTTTTATCCTATTCTAAGTTCATTTTCCCCCATATGACAAGTTAATTTGAACAATTCGCCTTCCAGAGGAAAGAGCAGAAGGGGAAGTTGAGCCCCAAGTGGGTAGAGCAAATCTGGGGCACAATTACACTTCCCCAAAGAGGTAGGGGGAGCGCTTCTTATCCAAATTGGCCCCCATAGCAAGTCTTCTGGGATAGGTGATATGTATGTGCAAATATACTCATGACAAGGGGCAGCTAGGTAGCCCAATGGAGAGAGCACTGGCCTTGGAGTCAGGAGGGCAGGAGTTCAAATCCAGCCTCAGACACTTTGAAGCCGTGTGATCTTGGGTAAGTCACATAACCCTGATTGCCTCCCATCCAGAGCCATCTCCAGGCGTCCTGATTCCTATCTGGCCACTGGACCCAGAAGACTCTGGAGGAGAAAGTGAGACTGGTGACTTAGCACAGCCCCCCCCCCCCCTTCACTCAAATGCAATTCATATGCATGTCATGGCATCACCTCCCTGTCTTGGAGAACAAAGGACAACATCATCATCATCATCATCATCATCATCATCATCCTCATCATCATCACATGACAAGATTAAAATGTTCTTAACCTTAAAAACTCATTGTTCAATACACACTCTATGAGGCATAGAGATCTATCTTACCCTAGAGGAAAAAAGGAAAGGAAAGGCATGGGAGAAAGGGGATGAGGGGGGGTAAGTGATAGGAGAGAGAGGAAAATCATGGCAAAGAATAGATACGACGCACTTCTGAGGAGGGACAAAGTGAAAGGAGAGAGAGAATAGAATAAATGAGAGTGGGGAGGAATATGATGGAGGGAAACACAGCTAGCAATTGCAACTATGGAAAAAACATTGAAGCAACTTACTGATGGACTTATGCTAAAAAGTGAGATCCATCTCAAAGGCAGAGCTGATGGCGTCTGAGTACAGACTGAAGCATACCCTTTTTTCAGAGATGACCAATTTTTGATCCTATATTTATTTGTTTACTCATTTAATATTGATACTCCGACGATTTTTTTCTTCTTATGGCCTCTGGGCTTACTGTATAACTGAAGAGCTCATACGATGATCTTTTCAGGAAAGAAGGAAGAGAATTACTGAAACTGAAGCAAAAAAAATAGCATGAAGGGAAGGAAGGAAGGAAGGAAGGAAGAAAGGAAGGAACGAATTACATGCATTTGAGATCAGTCAGCTGTTAAAAAGTAGCATTCTAGCCCTGGCGATGTGTACTGTGAAGAAGGCTGGATTTGGACCCATAGGCCCCAGATTCAAATTCTACCTCTGTCATTTTCAGCCCAAGTGATTTTGGTCTACTTAGAAATATGCCTCAATTAAAGCCCTATTATGTATCAAATACTGCACTAAGTCCTCCACACATATCTCTTTTTTCCCTCACAACAGCCCAGATGGATGGGTCCTCTTATTATTTCCATTTTACAGTTGAGGGAAATGAGGCAAACAGTGGTGAAGTGACTCAAACAGGGTCACAGAGTAGGACTCCCAGACCAGCTCCCTCTTCTTTATATCAGAGGCATCATACATTCAACCCTGGAGCTGGAAGGCTTCCAAAAGAAGTGAAGGCCAAACCAGATTAAAATATAATGAAGAAATGTTTAAGAGAGTAAATAAAATGCAATAGGACATAGCTATTATTCATTGTCACTTTCTAAGTCTATTTTGTAGCTCTAGAGATCGATTCTGTTTGAACTGAATATCACTGAATTGCCCCCCACCCACCCAGGACTGACCGAGTAATTGGATAAATGTTCACGAGGAGTTCAAAGCTAGAAATCTACTCAACTATATGATGATAACAATCATAGTAATAATAGTAATAATAATAATATTAATCTATATATCACTTTAAGGTTTTCCAAGTGCTTTGCATTTCTTTTTCACTTGGTTCTCACAACAAGCCTGTAAGATCAATGCTCTCTTCATCCATGTTTTGCATATAAGGAAACTGAGGCTCAGAGATGTTAAGTAATTTCCCATCAGTCCCACATCTCCGGGATCACCAGTTTGAAACCAAGCCCCTTGTGCCACCTAGCTATCAAATGTTGGTTCCAAAGATCTTTTCCCCTATGGAACCTTCCAAAGCAGGGGTTTGGAACAGTCCAGATTCTGGGCAAAGGAAAAAAAAAAATCTTCCCCATCTCTCACCATTGTCAGGGTACCTGGGAAGGAATGGCCTCAATGATAATTCTGCCCAGTGAATTTAAAGGGATTTGGAAGGGTGCTCTATGGCAATGTGGCACATAGGAGATAACTGAGCAGAAAGGGCACCAGAGTAGAAAGGAGCATCAGAGGAGAGCCTGGCTTTCAGTAGGAGACTGCAGAGAGGTGAAAGCTTCCGCCAGGAAGGTCCTGGCCCTCTCTGGTCACTAGGCTGTGTTTTCAGACACTTGCCTAAGGGAGGTTTGGTGACAAAGCCACTGCTGCCCCCGACAATAGTTCTCAATGGGAAATGAGGAAGGATGAGACATCAGACTCTGGAGCAGTTTCTCTGAGTCATGGCACTAGACTCTGTTCCCAGAGGAAAGCCCTGGGGCAGACAAAAAGCATCCTTCCTCACAGGAGAAAGGGAAAAGGCAACAAAAGACTGGGCAGGAAGGAAAGAGGGGAGTTTCTCTGCATGGAGAGCCCCCTTTTTTCTTTTTTTTTCTTTTTTTTTAGGTCTTTGCAAGGCAAACAGGGTTAAGTGGCTTGCCCAAGGCCACACAGCTAGGTAATTATTAAGTGTCTAAGGCCGGATTTGAACCCAGGTACTCCTGACTCCAGGGCCGGTGCTCTATCCACTGTGCCACCTAGCTGCCCAAGCCCTCTTTTTTCAATCTATCCACCAATCATTTATTGAACACTTGCTGCTCTTTTTTATCCAGATTTTACATGTAAGGAAACTGAGGCTCAAACCTAGATTTTAAACCCTACATTCTTTTTATTTCATTCAACGCACATTATGTGCTTAGAAACTTCACTTAGACACAAGAGATACAGAGACAGACCATGAAACAGGTTCAGCCCTGGAGCAACTGGAGTGGAGCCAAGGGGAAACAGTAAGATAAGCAAACACAAAATAGAAAACTGTAACCCACCAGAGAAGTGTTCAAAAGCTCAGGGCTTACAAAAACCTTGGTCCAGTCTCAAATCATTATCTCTCTGCCTCATTATTGCCCTCATTTAAAGTTTATTTCTGGAAAAACGTCAAAATATAGTTCATATCTATGATTCCACTGAAAAAGTAACAAAGCCCCTAGCTCTCGTACAAGCATTCGAGTTAACAAGTGCATCACGGTACAAAATAGTCTTTATTATATCCCACATAAAATGCTCAGAATGCAAAGTATTCACAGGAGCCCTTCAGTGAATGTAGACAACATGTAAAGAGAAATGAGTAAGTCATTACTATGATTTGTGATTTTCATTGGTGAAATTCTATGAAATCCTCCATCGACACAGATAGCAACCCCTTTGTGTCTAAGTGGATAATTGTTTCCAGAGTTGCTGCAGCCAAAAAACCAAAACTGCTCTCACCTATCAGCTCAGTTCAAGAAGAGTCACTTTTATGTTGGACAAACACAGGATAAGATGATCCAAAGCCGAAGTCAGAAGGTCTGCTCCAGAAGGATAAATACTGTATACAGGGGAGAGTCGAGTCGAGTGAAGAAAAACAGTGAAAACCACCCAGTGTCAATCAATCCAAGAGGAAGAAGGAGGACTTCGTAGAAAGTCATAGTGGAGGAGCAGTTAGGTGGCGTGATGGATAGAGCACTGGCCTAGAAGTCGAGGACCTGAGTGCAAATCCAGACTCAAACACTTAATTATTGCCTAGCTGTGTGACCTTGGGCAAGTCACTTTTAACTCCATTGCCTTGCAAAAAAAAAACAAAAATAATGTCAGAATGGAAATGCAAAGAGATTTGAGCTGGAACCAAGAAAATTGCTTTCAGCAGCTTTGGAAATAGTTTAAATGAAGTTGAAGAAGTTTGGGACAGTTGGGTGGCATGTGGAAAGAGCACCAGTCCTAGAGTCAGGAGGTCCTGAGTTCAAATCCATCCTCAGACATTTGATACTTGATGGCTGAGTGACCTTGGGCAAGTCACTTAGCCCCATTGCCTTGTCAAAATAAAAAAAAAGTTACATAATCATCATCAGAAGAAAGGATAGAGGGGTGGCTAGGTGGCACAGTGGATAGAGCACTGGCCCTGGAGTCAGGAGGACCTGAGTTCTAATCTGGCCTCAGACACTTACCAATTACCTAGCTGTGTGACCTTGGGCAAGTCACTTAACCCCATTGCCTTGCAAAAACCTAAAAAAAAAAAGGATAGAAACTTGACTGGTCTTAGACTTAGAACATCATGACCTAGGATTCAAGCTCATAGCTGACATGAAGGAGGAATAAGAAATCACAATAGAAGAATGCCCTGGAAGAGCTGAACAACAAAAAGTAATGGAACCAGAAGTCCATATTTATTTTTTTTTCACAGTAAAAGGCTGGAGGAAGTCTCCCTTTATCTCTGGGGCCTTTCTGGAGGTCATTGCATAAAGTCAGACAGTTTGAAGAAAGAAAATAATGAGGGACAGCTAAGTGGCACAGTGGATAGAGCACAGGCCCTGGAGTCAGGAGTACCTGGGTTCAAATCCGGTCTCAGACACTTAATAATTACCTAGCTGTGTGGCCTTGGGCAAGCCACTTAACCCCATTGCCTTGCAAAAACCTAAAAAAAAAACCAACAAAAGAAAACAAAACAGAAAGAAAATAATGAGGAGGGCATACCGAATTTTATATCTCAAAATCCATCAAGTCTAACCAAGAACTGAACAATGAGTCCCTGTGAAACATCCCTGACCAAAGTTCATCCTCTGAGACCTTAGCAAAGTCAAGCCACAGTATCTGGCATGGGCACAGTGGTGCCAAAGATGATAAAGTTTATCATACTTATGATGAGTGGAGGTAAATGGGGTCAAGATATCATGAGCCAGTCTGAAGAAAGAACCCAACTGAGTTCCAAGTTGCAGAGACTATAACTGTGTTGGCAGTATGGTATGGACTGGCCAAGAACCCTGCACTTGGAGCCAGGAGAACTGGGTTCCAGTCTCCAATCTTCCACTAACTTGTGAATAACTCTAGATGCCTCATCACTTCTCTAGACCTCAGTGTTAAATTGAGGGAATTAATCTGTTTGGCTTGTTGGTTGATTGGGTGGGTGGGTGGTCGGTTGGTTGGGTGGATGGGTGCTAAGTTCTTGTCCTTCAGTATCAAAGAAGACCAAAACAACATCACTACACTATAGACGAGTTACAGTGTGTCTGACAGTGGCTGATCAGACCAATACAAGCTCAGAATGCTCCACCGCAGGCTGGGCACAAATAATCCATGTGAACCCCTGGGGTGGGTACACTAAACTCATGCAACCTCACATTTCCTATGAGCCGCCTCCATTCTGCCATGCTCAGAACAGAGCACCCTCTCCAACGAGGGCACGCCGTGCTGGATAGTCCTGTGCCAGTGTCTCCCATGCTGCACAATCAATTCCAAAGTTCTTGAGAGAGACCTTCAGAGTGTCCCTATATCCCTAGGGACCAGACTATTTCTAAGGTCCTTTCCAGTTCAAATACTAAGTGGGATTTACATATGCCTTTAAAATTAAGAAACCATCTTCATCTATCATCCCATTTGGTCCAATTATCCTCTGAGCTAGCTGCTATAAAAAAAGCTGAGATTCAGAGACATTAAAAGACTTGATGGTATTCTCATAGCTGGGAAGGCTTACAAGCAGGATTCGGGCCCAAGTGTTCTTCTTCTCCCCAAGTGTGACATGCTGCCCATGATACTAGGGTGCCTTGCAACATTCGCTGGTTCTATCAACCCAGAACTATCTCCACTACGCAAGACACTTCCCAAACCCAAAGCAGCTGATGTGGTAGGACTGCTCTGCCATTCTCGGCCCCGGCCCTTTGGTTGCTTCACCATTCTGTAGCCCCAGCCAGACTCTCGGGATAGGGCCCTTTCCCACCCTCTTGCTGACAGCTGATGCTGATTTGACAAATCAATGTGTGGCCGAACCGGACTGGCCCTTGAGATTGCTGACCCACCCATTCTTGTCTCAACCCAGTGTGGAAATATTTTCTAAAAACTGAACCAGAGCAGCTAACCTTCTCTCGGACACATCCTGGGAGACTCTAAGAGGGTAATGAAATGTGGAAGAGGGTGACAGCTGAGAAGAAACCTTTCAAATATTACTAACCTCCTAAAAGAAACTAGTGAAACCCAAGAAATGTGTCCTGCGAAACTCTCCCGATTCATTCCAATTC